>NW_026042328.1:1992500-2227500 GCF_023856365.1 Brienomyrus brachyistius | reverse complement strand
ATGCGTGCTCTAACGATGCTGTGTGTATATGTGTGTGTGTGTGTGTATGCGCGCTCTAATGGCGCTGTGTGTGCATGTGTGTGTATGTGTGTGTGTACGCGCGCTCTAAGGGCGCTGTGTGTGCATGTGTGTGTATGTGTGTGTGTGTATGCGCGCTCTAATGGCGCTGTGTGTGTATGTGTGTGTGTGTGTGTATGCGTGCTCTAATGGCGCTGTGTGTGCATGTGTGTGTATGTGTGTGTGTGTACGCGCGCTCTAAGGGCGCTGTGTGTATGTGTGTATGTGTGTATGCGTGCTCTAATGGCGCTGTGTGTGCATGTGTGTGTATGTGTGTGTGTATGCGCGCTCTAAGGGTGCTGTGTGTGTGTGTGTGTGTGTATGCGCGCTCTAAGGGCACTGTGTGTATGTGTGTGTGTGTGTATGCGTGCTCTAATGGCGCTGTGTGTGCATGTGTGTGTATGTGTGTGTGTATGCGCGCTCTAAGGGCGCTGTATGTATGTGTGTGTGTGTATGCGCGCTCTAAGGGCGCTGTATGTATGTGTGTGTGTACGCGCGCTCTTACGGCGCTGTGTGTGCATGTGTATGTGTGTGTGTGTATGCGTGCTCTAACGGCGCTGTGTGTGCATGTGTGTGTATGTGTGTGTGTGTATGCGCGCTCTAAGGGCGCTGTGTGTATGTGTGTGTGTGTATGCGCGCTCTAACGGCGCTGCGTGTGCATGTGTGTGTATGTGTGTGTGTGTGTATGCGCGCTCTAACGGCGCTGTGTGTGCATATGTATGTGTGTGTGTGTATGCGTGCTCTAACGGCGCTGCGTGTGCATGTGTGTGTATGTGTGTGTGTGTGTATGCGCGCTCTAAGGGCGCTGTATGTATTTGTGTGTGTGTATGTGTGTGTGTGTGTATGCGCGCTCTAAGGGCGCTGTATGTATTTGTGTGTGTGTATGTGTGTGTGTGTGTATGCGCGCTCTAACGGCGCTGTGTGTGCATGTGTGTGTATGTGTGTGTGTACGCGCGCTCTAAGGGCGCTGTGTGTGCATGTGTGTGTATGTGTGTGTGTGTATGCGCGCTCTAATGGCGCTGTGTGTGTGTGTGTATGTGTGTGTGTGTGTATGCGTGCTCTAATGGCGCTGTGTGTGCATGTGTGTGTATGTGTGTGTGTGTATGCGCGCTCTAAGGGCGCTGTATGTATGTGTGTGTGTGTACGCGCACTGTAACGGCGCTGTGTGTGCATGTGTGTGTATGTGTGTGTGTGTATGCGCGCTCTAAGGGCGCTGTATGTATTTGTGTGTGTGTATGTGTGTGTGTGTGTATGCGCGCTCTAAGGGCGCTGTATGTATTTGTGTGTGTGTATGTGTGTGTGTGTGTATGCGCGCTCTAACGGTGATGTGTGCATGTGTGTGTATGTGTGTACGCGCTCTAAGGGCGCTATGTGTGTGTGCATGGCGCTGTGTGTATGTGTTTGTGTGTGTGCACGCGCGCTCTAACAGGGCACTGGGAGTGTGTGTGTGTGTGTGTGCACGCGTGCTCTAACGTTGCTATGTGTGTATGTGTGTGTGTACACGCGTGCACCAACGGCTCTGTATATGTGTGTGTGCACGCACGCTCTTATAGGGTGCTATATGTATGTATGTGTGTGTGTGTGTGTGTGCCTGGTGCCGAGGTAGGGGTCCTTCCGATTCGTGTGGACAGGCTTTTGGCCCCAGCCGGGGTGGATCTAGTGGTCGTGGTGCATGTTGGCATCAATGACATAGGAAAGGGCAGGAGGGCTGTTCTGCAGGATAAATTTATGGAAGTTGCAGATAAGCTTAGAAGCAGAACATCCACGGTGGTTTTCTCTGGAATTCTTCCTGTGCCATGTGCAAGCCAGGCTAAGTTGGCTGAGATAAGGGGATTAGGTTTATGGGGCACTGGAAGACCTTCTGGAACAGGAGGGTTCTGTACAAGTCGTACAGGTTGCATCTGAACCAGAGGGGAACCAGTATATTGGCGTAAGTGTAGAGTAGTGGAGGAATGTTTAAATGAGGGACTGGGGGGGCAGAGATAATATAGCCTGCTGTTAAAACCACCTGAGAGTTAAATTCAGACGTCCACATTTATGAATTGAAACCTAAATGGCCATTTTTTTACAGGAAAAGCTCTCACAATGATGCTGTATTATTAGTAATCTAATACATATTATTGTTGATCATTTTCATGCAATTTATATTCATTTTAACTATAGTCCAAAGACTTGAGATATCAGCTGAAAATTATTTGCTTGCTAATACACATTTCTGGCTACTAAGCTTCATAAAATGTGTTTCCCCTTCAGGCGCTTCTACTTACTGCTGGTGTCGCTGTGATTTGACATCGAACTTCCCACAGTGTAGAACCACCCTCTCGTTTTGTGATAATTTGAACTACTCCCATAATTACATAGTGATATTGAAGGAAAACATTTGTTGTAATGAACTGAAGCATATTAGAAATCATAAATGTAATTTCATTAAAATATTTTTTTAAAGAGGCGTTGATATAAAATACTGATGTCAAAGCATTTTCAGCGTCATTGTCATCGACTGTGTCGACTGTTCATCTCAGCCCTACTGATCTCTGGCCGTAACCTCTTTTCCGATACGAATTTTGTGGATTTAATAGCATCAACAAGGGAATCATTGTCAGTTACATAAACAGCAGGCAGAGTGTTTAACTACATCACCCATGTAAAGCTCAGAGGAAAGAGAAACATGCTGTTATCAATTCCACCTGCTAGTGCTAAAGTTTCTGCAGTAAGAGTTCTCCGCACAGCTCTCCGAATGCGCCTTCCAGCCGAGGGGAGATCTGCCCTCTTCACCAGTCACCATTATTAGATGCCCTCTTTGAGTTCTTCCATCAGGCAGATTTCAAAATTTCCTATTTCTAATGCTCATGTTGGAATTTCAAAGTAATTCGCTCTGATTTGACATTGCGCAGGTCCTTGCTTGCTTCCTGTAAGCTCTGGACATTAGCATGCTTTGTATTAGATGCTAAACTGCTACACATCAAACATCATTGTCTAGCTACTCAGAGCAGTTATCCAGTGTTTGATCCCAGCTGGTCTTTCTCTCTTTCAGTAAGAAGTGACTCTAGTTCAGCTGCATTTGATGGATCCACTGGAATAGGATGTAGGTTATCAGTGTAGCTTTCCCGCTGCAAATACTGGTTCTGTGAGACAATATCAACTGCATGCCCACAAAAGTGAACTTTCCACATTCTTCACGTCCGATCTGGAAAACTGTTTTTAGATGAACGACCACTGTTTTCTCAAAGTGACTCCCATGACACTGGATCCTCCCTCTGGCCAGACGGATCCTGCAGGGTCCTCCTGAGAGACCCTTCCTCCTCTATCCAGCATTGTTTCTTTGACTTTGTTATACTAGTAAAGAGCTGCATCTGATAGACTGTAGAGTCGTCAGGTTTGTCCATACGGTTAATGGATATGAGGTGAATGAGGCGTGACACCTGCAGGGGTTATTACTGGACAAGAAGTTATTAACTGTAAAGGTGTGAAACACATCAGGATGTGCGGCTGGAGCCGGAGAAGCGTGATGCCGGACAATCTCTAGCTGATCTCTAACAATCTCTAGCTGATCTCTAACAATCTCTAGCTGATCTCTAACAATCTCTAGCTGATCTCTAACAATCTCTAGCTGATCTCTAACAATCTCTAGCTGATCTCTAACAATCTCTAGCTGATCTCTAATAATCTCTAGCTGATCTCTAACAATCTCTAGCTGATCTCTAACAATCTCTAGCTGATCTCTAATAATCTCTAGCTGATCTCTAACAATCTCTAGCTGATCTCTAGCTGATCTCTAACAATCTCTAGCTGATCTCTAGCTGATCTCTAACAATCTCTAACATGCTTTTCTGTTTGTCACTAGTTCACACTGCGGAGCCGATCTGACAAAGCAGCGGATATTCTGAGTGCTATTTTACATTAGATGGCACCGCTTAGAAATAGGGGTGGCTTAACCTGTGTCGTAAATTATATATACCTACATTGTGTCGCTATACAGTGACACAGATCAATCAATTAAATTTATTTATAAAGCACATTCCGTTGACCAGAGTGCTGTACAAATATAGGAAACAAGTTAGTTGATACTATACAGTGAGCATTAATACAATAAAATACCACAGGACACAAATCAATAATATAAGATAAAAATAATAATAATACTAATAAAGAAGATAAGATTATAAGCCATCTTAAGAAAATTAAGAGGAATAAAACGCACATGAAATCAGATGGTTTTAAGCAGGGTTTTGAAATGATTAATATTCTGGGCAGCTCTCACCTGCAAGGGGAGGCTATTCCACAAACTGGGGGCAACTACTGAAAAGGCTCTGTCACCTCTGGCTTTGAGCTTTGTTCTGGGGATATTAAATAGGTGCTGATCAGAGGATCGCAGAGCTCTGGAAGGAGAGTAAGGAACAAGGAGCTCCGACAGGTAAGCAGGTGCCAAGTCATTTAAACTTTTAAAAACTGTTACGTCTTAAAATGTATCATTTGTGTTCTATCAGTTTTCTGCTCCCTTCTATGAACAGGCCTTGAAGATAACAACGTAATGAGCAAGTCCCCGCCCCTTAATTAACAAGACCCATTTTGGTTGGCTGAGAAGACATCTTGGTTGGGGATAAAAGCTTAGCTGTTCCTGTTCAGAAGAGAGAGGGAGGGAATCACTTGGTTGTCCCTGCAGATTGGCTGGTTGTTGTGGCTGTTTTGCTCAGGTTGCAGGCTGGTTGTGGTTTGGCTTGGTTATACTTTTTATTTTAAAGATAGGATGTGTTTTTGCAGTCAGCCTTTTCTTACAACTTAAAACGTGCCCAGAGTATATGAACATGATAGCAAACTGCAATGACACCAGTTATTGTGCATGTACTGTTACGGAACTGTAAGTACAGTTCAGAAGTACAATCCTGTCACTACGGGCCAAACCTCCCGCAGATCCCACTTCATACAGGCATGTTCTAGATGACCTAGAACAAACATGAAAAGGCAGGAGTCTGCATCGTCTCGGAGTCCAATGCCAGGATGCCGCGGCCATCTGGACCTATAAGGATCAAACCCTGAAAAACATCCATGCTAGATTTACAGATATCAATACTGTGCACTTTTGGTCAGACAGTCCAAGTAAACAGCACAAAAATATAAAGACCTTTTCCTCCTCTGTGCTGTCCCTTCCTGGCTGGGATTCAAAAATGCTGCATGGAATTTCTTTCCTATGTCGCATGAAAAAGCTGCCCCAGGTGGCGTTGGGGCAACAGTAAGAAGGTGTGCGGACAGTATTGTTCTCAGAGGAGGAGCATTGTGGATGGGAAAGCATGTTAGGAGATGGTGTCCAGCAGCCTAAATGCCGTCAAACTCTACGTGACACAACACTGTCATCCTATTATTTCAGGAGTACCTGGCTGCAGGAGGCTCCTGGGAGCGTGTGTCCTCTGTCAGCCCCCAGACCAATCTCAAGCCCCAAATGTCATTCCGTAAGGCGCCATTTTACGGAATTCCGAAAGCACCAAAACATATTGCTTTTTTTCATTTATTTTATTACAGTACCGGCCCTTACAGTCTTGACTGACTCTTGAATTGAAGTGTGATGAATTGAGCAAGTATATTGTTTGAACTTTTTCAAAAGCAATGAAGCATGATTTTTACCTGCAGATTTACATTTATGGATTTGGAATTTTACCATTATAATAATAAGATTGATCATATACACATGAGACTTTTTCAGTACGTGGTTTTCTGTCAGACCAAACAATACATTCTAGCAAAGTAAAACAAAGTTTTCAACAATACATTCATAAATAAAAACCGTGACATCACCACAGTTTTAGACCAAGTTTCAAGACAGAACGACTGGGGTTATGGGGTTATGGTTACAAGACATAAAGATGGCGTTTGACACGGTATTAGCTGTCGTTTTGAAATATATTTTCTTGAAATCATTGCCTGCCTGGCAGTTGTAACGTTTTAAATACTTCCTCATAATTTAAGCAGTAACACTGATGTGCATGTTTTCCTCAGAAAAGGACTTTTTCTTTTATTCTCACCTCAGTGAATCGGAACCCTAACGTCTATGTGTTTCCATGCCGATGTGCTCTGCTTGTAAACCCATAAAGACATGCACAGTGTTTGTAGACATTCTCTTAGTTAGACTATTAAACACTAAGATCCTGCGGCCCTTAATTACCGTGACACGACAGTCTAAACAACGACAACTACACACCGTGTCGTCCGCCATCTTTACATCTTGTAACTCCCCCTGATCACGTAAGTTCTATCATGAAACTGGGGGCCTAAAACTGTGGTGACATCATGGTCCCGCGGCTCTGCAGATGGATGCATCTCCGTGGGGGAGGGGGGCATGGCGGCATTGCTGTGAGACGTATAGACAGGGCCGACTCTGAAGGGGAGCAGCGCACTGGACAGGGCTGACTCTCAAGGGGAGCAGCGCACTGGACAGGGCTGACTCTGAAGGGGAGCAGCACACTGGAGAGGGCTGACTCTCAAGGGGAGCAGCGCACTGGACAGGGCTGACTCTGAAGGGGAGCAGCGCGCTGGACAGGGCTGACTCTGAAGGGGAGCAGCGCACTGGACAGGGCTGACTCTGAATGGGAGCAGCGCGCTGGACAGGGCTGACTCTGAAGGGGAGCAGCGCACTGGACAGGGCTGACTCTGAATGGGAGCAGCGCACTGGAGAGGGCCGACTCTGAAGGGGAGTAGCGCACTGGAGAGGGCTGACTCTCAAGGGGAGCAGCGCACTGGACTGGGCTGACTCTCAAGGGGAGCAGCGCACTGGGCAGGGCTGACTCTGAAGGGGAGCAGAAAGATGATGGAGAGCAGCTTCAACGCAGGATTGTGAGAAGCAGGCTGGGCAGGGGCACCGTGTCAAAGCAGTCAGAGAACATGAGAGCCGGACTGGACACGAGAAAAACCAAATCAGAACGTGATTTGAGGAAAGTCCCAGAGAAGCAGAGGACAAGGCCTATGGGGCAGTTAAACAGGAGAAGACCGGTCCCAATGTACACCAAGTCAGACACGGAACTGGTGAGACCGTCGGCGTCAGACTGAGCAGGGTCCAGCCATGAGAGACCCGTAGAACAGGGCCTGGAGAGGTACGTCGAGGACAGGGGCAGCCAAGACACCAGCCTCATGAATGTTCATAATGAAAGGGCTATGAAAGCAAAAATAATGAGTACTGCCGACTTACACTCTAAAAAATAATTTGTTAGGTCTACTTAATTAGTTAAGTATTCTACTGAATACTGTATACAGTCTCCAAAACAGCCATAAAGTTGAATAAAACCTTGAAACACAGGACATTACAAATTAAAGGTCGGACTTACAGTAGGGCTGCTTATTAAATGTCAATTTGGTAGGTGTAAGTGCAGCAGTTGTACTGCAATCCCAGTTGCGCAACACATGTCCAGATCATTACAATGACACCTAAAAACACTGCTGATCAGCCACCTTCTGGCTTCCAAACCAGCCTGGTGTCCCTCCCTCCTCTCTTCTACCACTGCACTGTTATCCGGCTCATGCTCCTGAGGAGGCAGTTTGCCAGCACGGACTGCAGTGTTGTGCAGCAAGGAATACACAACAATGACTGCACAGCACCACTGCACTGTCATTCAGCTCATGCTCCTGAGGAGGCGGTTTGCCAGCACGGACTGCAGTGTTGTGCAGCATGGCACACACAACAATGACTGCACAGCACCACTTCACTGTCATCCGGCTCATGCTCCTGAGGAGGTCATTTGCTAGCACGGACTGCAGTGTCGTGCAGCAAGGCACACACAACAATGATTGCACAGCACCACTTGTGGGAGAAGCATAAACACCCTGAGGACTTATGCAATCACCAGAACTGCGTCTTGCAAACGGCCAGAGCACCCTCTACAACACTGCACGTTTGCCGATGTGTAGCATTGCTCCTCACTTCAGTCACAGTTTGAAGACTCACCAGAGGAGTGAGGAGGTATTCACACAGGGGATATCCGCTACATCTCAGTAACCAGCCACCGGCAAATCCGCACTGAGGCCACCAACCTGGCCTGCAGCTCTGCAGAATTTGAGGTAAGAAAGTATTTTTTTTACATCATTTATTTTTCTGATTCCACTGCAAGCTTTGTACTTACATTATTCAAACTTAAAGTTTAAAACTAAAAAGCTTAAAATGTTTTACTATGTACCAGTGTAAATATCTTTTATACAAGTTCTGAGTCTAATATTGTTGCTCATAGCTCAAAGGTAAACTTGTTCACGGCTGCCACAGTCTGGAAATTTGTAACAGTGATTCTCCAGCTGCCCCCAGACCACTTCTCAAGCCCAGCAAACTTCTGCAATTTGTGTATAGAACATCTCAAAGTCAAAGGAATACTGGGTGAAATGCATAGAGCAGGGGTGGGGAACCTGGTCCATGGGGAGCCGGTGTGGGGTTTTGGGACGACCTCTCAGTCAGCCAATCACAGTGGGTCCCCAAGACTGGAGGTGAGAAGCACGGTTTTTTATTGGCTGATGGAGAGGTCATCCCAAAAACCCGCACCCACATCGGCCCAATATGGATCACGTCCTTCACCCCTGGCATAGACTGGGTGAGCCCATCAAGCCTGTACACCAGGACAGTGTTTCCCCTACCATTATATTAGGGGGGCGCCCCATCCCCCCACCGGCACCTCCCCCGAAGGTGAAGTTAATGTAATTTAATTTTATTTACTATATAGCGCCAGATCGCAACAGTCATTTAAGGTTAACTTTCCTATAGAACACGTCTATATGTTGTCCTTTTAGACAAACTAAATAGCCTTTTGTTATTTATCTTATTTACACAGCTTGTCATTTTTCGTCTCTACACGGTCACGTGTTTACAAGTCTCTCTCTGTATCTGTATCGCGCATGGCGGAGCTCCACCCCGATGCGTGTGCACAGACACGCATGCACGCACACAGGTGGGCACACTCCCCCTAGCGGACAGAGAGTGTGCATCGGAAAATATGTCGCGTCAAACACCCGGTCAGCAGCGTAAACTGTGAGAGGGACCTCTCAACCATGAACAGGGTAATAAATACGGTTCACAATGGGATTTTCTGCTTTAAACTATGACTATATTAAGCTATCAGCTGTCACTTTTAAAGCCTAACAGTTAATGTATTTGTAGGTTGAGACAAACATCCGCAATAGGCTGCAAGGAGACCATCTCTAGCGGATCTCAGTAAATGGGCCAGACGTCTCTGACTTCCCATGTCAGGAGGCTGTAGAGATGTTCTTCCAGAAGCCAGAAAGACACACTGCAGTGACTAAAGCTGCACACTTTGTGGATAATTGTCATAAAAAGAAATGTTCTGAAAAGAAATTATATTGACTGCTGTCATTAAAAGAAACACATGATCACCATGAATCCTGTCGGTGTCTGTCTCCCCCCCCCCCCCCCCCCCCCCGTAAACCCAGGGGAAATACTGCAGGTTCAATACACGTGTCACCACTGTGATTCTGATGGTGACTAACATGACACACGCAGAGCAATATTTTTTCTAAATAATGATGTAATATATATATTTTTAACCAAACAGGAGGTCGGACATGCGGCAGCCGTGGAGGATAAGCCTGCAGACGAGGCTGTGGGTCTGCTTTTACCTTCAGAGGCTGAGGAATTGGAGGTCAGACAGGCGGCAGCCGTGGAGGATAAGCCTGCGGACGAGGTTGCGGGTCTGCTTTTACCTTCAGAGGCTGAGGCATTGGAGGTCAGACAGACGGCAGCTACATCTTGCCAGTGGAGGATAAGGTGGCAGCGGCCGGACAGGGGAGCGACGACGAGAACGTCTGCATTTCCAAGCACCATCGTTATGGGACTTGCTGTACTGTAAATCCCATGTGGAGCCCTCTTTACGTCACGGTGTACGGCACCTGCATCTGGGGCACTGCCTTTGGACCTCTGAAAGTCGGGATCCCCCTGAGGATAATGCAGGGTTCTGATGACACCATCGTCGTAGTGGCGGGGAACGCCGGTGCCATGACTCTCGCAGGCTCACCAGTCATCAGGTTGTAAATCATCTGTTTTTTCATGTACTGGTCAGAGGGGCCTGCCAACCAGTACCAAGTTTTATCAGTTTATCTGTGCTGGTAAGGGGAGGGGGAAGCTTCCCGCTAAGGCGGTGTCTGAGGTTGCCATGACTACTGTCGCCTGTCTTTAACTGGGCTGTGGTTTGATACTAATATACACTTGGCTGTGGGGGAGTGATTTTCATGGATGGACTGATGTTGGGATGCGGTGTATTTGCATGAGTATTTTGGATTGCTGAGCTGTATATCTGTGTAGTCCTTTGTTCCAT
The DNA here is from genome assembly GCF_023856365.1 of Brienomyrus brachyistius. Taxonomy (NCBI): domain Eukaryota; kingdom Metazoa; phylum Chordata; class Actinopteri; order Osteoglossiformes; family Mormyridae; genus Brienomyrus; species Brienomyrus brachyistius. The sequence goes on along the minus strand of NW_026042328.1, from coordinate 2,217,148 downwards.
TGTTTTCTACTGTCTTCCTCCTACTGTCTCTTCCAGTGGAATGTTTATTACTATTTATTATCTTATCGCTACCTAATTGCACAATGACATCACTTTTCTCCTGTATTTCTCATATTATCTCTCCTGGTGAAACCTTTACAATTACTTTCTTTTATTTTAGTTATGCTTCCTTCCACAACCAAACTGCACCTTATCAGTACTGGGTTTACTGCACTGTTTGTACCCCTCGGTACCAGCTGTCCTGTCTTTTGCTCTCTTTGTCCTGCAGTGTTTGCACAGATTGTACATTACGCTCTCTATGTTGTTATGTTGTTATTTGATAGTCTTGTGTTAATCTATGTAGCACCTTGGTCCGGGAAACACTGTTTTTGTTTTAACTGTGTATTGCACTATAAATGGATAAGAATGACAATAAAGACCAACTTAAGACCATCTTAGACCATCTCAAGCCATGTGAGACCAACTAAAACCAGTTGCCAGCATAAACTGGGCAGTATTCCGCTGCTTTGAATTTACGCGGATGTCCTGTATTTTCACATATGGACGGTAATAGCAATGCAGCTCAGCAGGCAGTAAGTTACTGTTGTGTCAGTTGAGCCTCCATTCCGTCACGCCCAGTCTGGTCACTCCCCGCCTCGCCTGAATTCCTGACACTGATGGACGTGTCAGACCGGTCTGTCTGTATCAGCACTTTGTTTTCATTAACCTCTCCTTAACGTTTGGCATTTCTCTGCCATATGAACCTTTCATGTTCAGTTTTCCAGTCCTGCATCACATACCTCTGTACCAGTTACTGTACTGGGTCTTTCGCTGTCCACACTGACTTGCTTTGCCATCACTGGAGAATTTGACAGTCTATCCGGCAGAGACACAGTGTCAGGTAGTCGGTACGTGTCAGGGGTCTCTGAAGTGGGAGATGATGAAATGCAGGCACATTTGCTTGTTCAAACCCTGCCTTGTACATTATGTAGAGCTGGTAAGCAGACAAGGTCACACTCAGTACTCCATTGTTGCACAGACCATGGGCAAGATACCTTTGTACTCAATGCAAAGACTCATCAAAGGGTTATGGTCTTTGTAGACTGTCAGAAGCTGCCTGTACATGTACTTACATGTACAAATAGAAGTATTTCACCCTAAAAATGATTGCTAGTCTTTCTCTGCTGCCGTAAGTGTGAGAGAAACATTTCCCACCATGAGTTGGGATAAGATGCCGCCCCCACACACCCGCACTTAGTTCTCTTACCTGATGTTGTATGTTAATGAGTATAATGTGAGTGACTGTAACTTCTGTTGTTACTTTGCAGTCTCCTCTATGCTGCTAATAGGACTGCAACTGCTTCATTTCCCCATTGAACAACACTGCATTAGAATTAGAATTTAGTGATTAATTGTCATTATTGACACACCACAGCACAATGAAATGAAATGTGTCCTCTGCATTTAACCCAAATGTGACATCGTGACATAGCAGGGGGCAGCTAATTCAGCGCCCAGGGAGCAGTGCTTGGGGGCGGCACCATGCTCAGGGTACCTCAGTGGTGTCTTGCTGGTCAGGGATTCAAATTACAAGTGTGCTTCCCTAACCATTAAGCCTAACCAATACATCCTTTTCAATACATTCTGCCTTAACGTCACCCCCCTCCTGAGCCACATTTCCCTGACTGGAATCCTTCTCCATATTGACCACCTTTGCCTGCGTTAACCTCCCTTTCCCGTGTAGCAGTGCTACCCGACCTGACAGCCCCAACCCCACAGGACGATACGTCACATGAAGAGATGACATCTCTCTGGATCTCAATGTCCCAGCAGTGGTGCTGACTGTCACAGCTCCTCCACCTTCTGGAAAGCCTCCTGAGCTGCCCACTGCAGTAACTGGCAGAGAGGCATTAAACCAGGTTAGAATCTGCTGTAATAATTTACTAAGCCTAGGAATGACCTGAGCTCAGCCACCTTCTCTGGACTGGGGGCTTCCTAAATCATTCTCGCATTTTCTTGCTCTGGTGACAAACCCTCAGCCCTGGTCTTATATGAACAAAGTAGGTGACACTGAGAGACAGTGGAAAAACACACCTGCCACGCTTAAGACGTAACCCAGCTTCTGACATCTGAAGTATTTAGTCCAGATCCTTCAGGTTCCCTGCCTCTGACCTGCCAGTCACTAAGACGTCATGTTGGGTGATGTTGGGAATGTTTCTCAGTATCCAGTGTCAGCTGGAAAATGGCTGGACAGGAGATGACTGATTCGCCAATGTTTGAGTCAAATTCACCATTTAAAAGACATATCTGTGTTGGAACGATAAAATGCAAACTGAAAGATCTATGTCATCGTTTTCTTGTTGTCTGGCTTTAAATGTCATAAATAAATGGCTTAAAATGAGTGTTCTAACGTGAAGTAAAAATCGGGCTCCTGGGCAAAGTTGGGCAACAAAACGGGCTTCTGAGAATAAAGGAGATGCTGGGGAAGACGGCGAGGACTGCGGTTTGCCAGGGGCCTGGAACTGGCTTCTTCAAAGATCTCTGCTAGGCAGACGGAGAGCAGCTGGAAAATGGGCAACTACACAGGTGATGCTGGATACAGCAATGGGCAGAGAATCACCCTGAAGGGGCAGGCAAGGTTACTGTGGGCTACCGGACTAACACCACCTGGTCTGTTTGTTTATGACTAACAGGGTATATGGGTGGTATAGTTATAATATCTGACTGTGAAGGGGCTTTACCTGTCTTTGGGCTGCTTCTTTGGTACTTCTCTATAATTACAGAAAGTTGGACTTAAACTAGCAACCACTAGTTAATATCATGCTTGTCCTGCATGTCTTAAGGGTTGTTTAAGGTAAAACTAATGCTACTGTAATTCTCATTTGGGCAGCATATGTCATCAAAATGTTTCTCAGCATAGTATAGCATTTGCTGCTCGGTTTTGAGCAGTAGGATGTTGCAGTTCTGCTCCAGCTCGTGGGAGTAGTTCTTCACTGGAAGCACACAGATATGACCAGAGTAGTACTTCCCTCTTGGACCTGTGGCAGACCATTAATGAAAATCATTTGTCAAATGCATTTTAGATCACTGAGGTAGGATATGCTACTAGCTTGCAAGCTGTGGAATGCCATCTTTCTACAACACTCCTCAAAAATCTGCAAGGATCTACACCCTTGCTGAACATGAGCTACTACCTACAGCAGCATCTTCAGACATGATCGTGTACAACTACTGAAGGTTATGTTATGGTGCCATAAAATGAAATGTCTTTTTCACCCTGCTATGTGTTATTTTATACTACAAGCAGCAAAACATCTCTTCTACAACAGCTGAAAAAAATATATAATAACAAATATGTTATTAATTTGTTATAATCATGTCATATGACAAACGTCACCTTCCCCTGTATGCAGTGGTGAGCAGGGTTCCCCTAACTGCTAATCAGCAGAGCTCACTTTTTCGTTAGTGGATTAGCATTTCTGCTAACTTTGAAAACTGTCAGCAGAACAATTAGCTTTCACTAACTGTAAATCCACTAACATTTTCACAGGTAAAATGAATAAAGGTTAACAGTCAAAAACATTAATAAAAGTTAAAATCATACAGTACATATTTGTTCCTGTCTATTGTGAGCATGTCTGTAACAGTCTACATGCCACGCTGTTGACTGACTACTTAAAAACACATGATGCGAGTGGGCGATAATGTTTCGGATTTAAGATAGTCCTGCTAAGCAAGATATGTTAATTGGGGCGGTGGGCGGAGCTACGGATCACTGCTGCGCTTTCTCTGCGTTTGCGGATTCCGTTGTCTTCCTGTTTCTCGCCCATGGTCAACCTTGTCGCCCAAACTAAGTCATACGCGGCTAAAATTGCCTACAAGGAGTGTTCGCAGCTACACAGACTGTACAGTTTTTAGTTAAGACATTTTGAAAATACGAAATAAAATATAAACAGAATTTTTAAGCTATGGCACACATATTTATGCAGGTATGCCATTGAAAGGAAAGACTGAAATTAGCCTGGGCCAGACTGCCATGTTTTCATCTAGGTAGCTATCTGGTCCAGGCTAATTTCAGTGTCCTTAGAGTTTCCTGCCTGCTGTGTACTATGCATTTCATATTTGCCTTACCCAAGATGAATAAGACCTCTGCATTCCATTTGTAAATATGGCTTCTTATTCAAATGACTGTGAACAATTGACCAAAGTGTCATGCAACCAGTTTACTGTTACGAATGAAAAATCATATTATGTCCAGGTAATTCCACCATTTTCAATACAGGAAGACTTTCTTATACGAAATAAATATATGTTCTATAGCTCAAACCATTTATTCATACGTTATTTTGTATTTCCAAAATGTCTTGTAAAAACTGCATCATGCACAAACATTCCCTTCTAGCTGTGCTGTAAATAAGAAGCTAACTTAAGCCACGTGTGACTTTGCCATTAGTTTGGGCGACAGGGTTGACCACGGCCAAGAAACAGAAAGACAACGGAATCCGCAAACGCACTGGGAAAGTGCAACGGTGATCCATAGCTCCGCCCACAGCCCCGATTAACATATATTTGCATGTAGTGAACTTGAAAATATAAAGGCAAAGTAGGAAATGAAAATTCTAATTGGAAAATGAAAAGTCAAAAATTTTATTGAATTTTTTCATTTTTCAAATCTGACTCAAACATGAGTGGAAAATGAAAACACAAATGGTGCAGTTTCATTTTCATTTTGCAGGATAATTGTGCTGAGACTTTGGAAACTAAATGGCAAAGTGGAGATTGTACTTTTTAAAATAATTTTTATTTTATTTTCTGCAGAAAATACCTCCCAGACCCAAGCAGCTTCACTGAGGGCAAAATATCAGAACGGGAAATTTGCAAGACAGGGCTGCTCTGACAAAAGGATCATTGTTCAAAAGAAAATTAAATCAGCTTTTGTTAACTGTAAAATACAAACACCAGAGAGATTATACTGGAATCATTGGGGACCATACATTGAGGAAGTGCACTAGAATGGCATTTGCCTAGGCAGAGATTTTAGCATGATTGTGCATTAAGAATTTTGATGACTTGTGGTATGAAACTGTTACACAGTCTGGAGGAACCAGCACACGTGCTTCAATACCATTAAGAAGAAGGCAAGAGAGAGAAAAGTCCATGTAGTGGGTGGAACTGGTCTTCCACAATATTTGTGGTTCTGCAAAGGCAGCGATTGAGGTAGATGTCCCTCTGAATAAGCATGGACACCACAATGACTTTCTCAGCTGCCCTCGTTATCCGTTGCAGTGTGTTGCAGTCTGAAACCTTGCAGTTCCTGTTCGTGACGGTGATGCAGATGGACAGCAGACTGTCAATAGTTCCCCGATACAAAGTGGTGAGGATTGGAGAGGGGAACCACAATCTCTTTAGTTTCTTTAAAGTGTAGATGCTGCCACAATCCCTTGGCTAAGGAGGCTGAATTGAGGGACCAAGTAAGGTTGTCTGTGATGTGGACACCCTGGAACTTGGTGCTTCTGACCCTCTCTACAGCAGTGCCATCAATAGTGAGAAGTGGGTGTACAGTGTTTGTTTTCCTGAAGTCTATTATCATTTCTTTTGTCTTATCAACATTAAGAGAGAGATTATTGCACTTACACTAGGCAACAAGTCTTGCCATCTCTTCCATGTATGGTGAAGCGTCATTGTTGTCAATGTGACTCGCCACTGTCGTGTCATCTGCAAATTTTATGGTATGATTGGAGCTTAAGTTTCCTGAGCATTCATGAGTGAGTATTGTAAAGAGCAGAGGGCTAAGGACTCAGGCCCGTGTCATTCCTGTGCTCAGTATGATGGGGCCAGAGCTGTAGGTACTAATGCAGACTGACTGAGGCCTTTCTCACAGAAAGTCCAGGATTCAGTTAACAAGGGAGGTGTTCAGCCCCAACCCTTTCAATTTAGTAGACAGTTTCTGAGGAATTACAGTATTAAATGCTGAACTGAAATTGATGAACAGCATCCTTCCGTGTGAATCTATTATCTAGGTGGGTCAATGACAGGTGAAGTGCAAAGGAAATGGCATTGTTGATGGATGGGTTTGGGCGATAGGCAAACTGGAGAGGGTCCAAAGAGCTAGGAAAGGCAGCTTTGATGTGGCCCTTGATGAGTCTCTCATACCACTCCATGATGACTGATATGAGTGCCAAAGGGTGGTAATCATTTAGGCAGGACACAGGTGATTTCTTGGGGACAGCAATTATTGTGGTGGTTTTAAGGCCTGCTGGGACAACTGCCTAACTCAGGGAGGTGTTAAACACATCAGCGAGGACGTCAGCCAGCTGATCTGCACACACTCTAATTCCAGACATCTATATGTGTTTTTATGACAGTTCTCCTCCCCCGTAGGATAGGAAGCCACAATTTAGCAGGCTTTAGTAGCATTTTTCCTACTTTCAAACCGCCTGTTGTATAACCCTAAGGCCCCAAATTAGGTTTCGAAAAAGTATGGGATTTTCAGGCATCAGCATGTGTTTTTATGACAGAACCGCTGCCACATACTGTACGCTGTCAGGACCTGAAGCTTTGAGAGGGTTGACTATGGATAGTGTTCTCCTCCCGCCACCCCTCAAAGGTAAAGTTAATTTTATTTCTAAATAGCGCCCAATCGCAACAGAAGTCATTTAAGGTTACCTTTTGTATAGAACAAGTCTATACATTGTCCTTTTATTAAACAAACTAAATAACCTTCTGTTACTTATCTTATTTACACAACAGCTTGGCCTGGTGAGAATCAAGACGTAGACCAGCAGGGGAGCAGCGCACTGGACAGGGCTGACTCTGAAGGGGAGCAGCGCACTGGAGAGGGCTGACTCTGAAGGGGAGCAGTGCACTGGACAGGGCTGACTCTGAAGGGGAGCAGCGCACTGGACAGGGCTGACTCTGAAGGGGAGCAGAAAGATGATGGAGAGCAGCTTTGACGCAGGATTGTGAGAAGCAGGCTGGGCAGGGGCACCGTGTCAAAGCAGTCAGACAACATGAGAGCCGGACTGGACACGAAAAAAACCAAATCAGAACGTGATTTGAGGAAAGTCCCAGGGCTGAACAGGGCTGTAATTATGCTGGAGAAAGCGGCTGATTGCAGTTCTGCCTTGGGGAGACTGGGCATAACCTTAATGTGGGTTAGTTGTAACAAAGTCTATTTCTAGTCTGAGGCTGGATAATTTCTGAGAAGTTTTGGTGCTGATTTGGCCAAAAAGAGCAGAACCTCTGAGGATGATGTTATTTCACAGTTACAGCTTCCTAGTGTGACTGATCGGTCTGACCGAGATTAAACACAAAATGCCAGTTTGCAGAATGCTTTGGATGCTCTACGTACGGAAAAGGCGATGGGAGCGGACATCTGATCCAGACGAAAATGGTTAGAAGAAGGGAAACTCATATTGTTTTAGACTTGAGAATCGTAGCGTGACAATGTCCTCCATTGGCCAGCTCTGAGTAAATGGCAGAATCACTAAAGACCCCAAAGAAATAGATAACTTCTGTGCAAGCTTCTATAATGACCTTCACAGAGCCAACTAGTCTGAGGAAACATCTTCCCTCTTCATGAAATCAGTCACTAACTGTGAAGTAGCGTCTGATGGTGACCGACTCCACTGAAGTAATGAGGGCAGTCGAGGATTTAAAGAATAATGTCAGTTGGATTCCGGAGCCACATGCAATGTAATGGGCCTTCAAGACAAGAACAGGTTGGCTCTCAATACACCGCTCTGCCCAAGTCATACAAGATGGAAGCTGTACTCAGGGGAAATGCTGAGCTCCGTGGGCACTTCCGAAACCGAATGCAAGATACAAGCTCTCTTTTGAAATAGTGAAGAGCAGCCAGCATCCTCTTCTGTCAGGCTCCACCTGTGAACGCCTGGGCCTTATACAGTTCACAATTCCTGAGGATGTTCACAATGTGGAACATAGGCAGCCTGGACCCCTAATGAAGAGCCAGCTGATCAGCAAATACAGCGATGTATTCAACTCACTGGTGTCATACGTACCTGGAGAAGCCCACTTCGACCTAGACCCCACCATTCCTCCAGTTCAGTGCGCTCTGCGCAATGTTCCTATTGCCATGAAGGCGGCAGTCAAGGCTCAGCTGGATAAGTATGAGGCTGATGGCCACATAGCGCCGGTCACAGACCCCACAGAGTGGATCAGCAACACGGTGGTAGTAAAGAAGCCAGGAAAGCTGAGGAGGTGCATCGATCCTAAACTTCTGAACAAGGCCCTGAGACGCTCACATTACATTATGCCCACTCTGGAGGACATCCTGTACAAACCTCCGAATGCTAGAGTCTTCACCTTAGTGGACACCCGAGATGCGTTTCTACAGTGCAAACTAGACTATGAGAGCAGCCTCAAGACTACATTTTGGACCCCCTGGGGGGAGAAAGCGGTGGCTCAAGCTACCATTCGGTGTATCTGTGGCACCCGAGGTACATCAGCCAAAGCAACATGAGCTCCTCGCAGGACTTAACGACATTGAAGCCACTGCAGATGACATCCTGCTCATGGGCTGTGGAGATACAGACGAGGAGGCTGAGAGTGACCATGATGTCGAGCTCTTGGCACTGATGGGGTGCTGCCGTGTGGTCAAGCTACGGCTGGAACTGAAGAAGCTATAGTTTAAGGTCAGTGAAGTCCAGTTTCATGGCCATATCCTCTCTGCCTCAGGACTGAAGCCTGACCTGGAGAAGGTGAGGGCCATCATTGACATGCCCAATCCATGGGATGCTAAAGGTGTACAGCATCTCATCGGCATTGCCAGCAACTTAGCCAAATTCATGCCACATCTGTGGAGTGTCTGTGAGCCGTTGGTGACACCTACTGGACAAGGACGCCCCCTGGCACCGGCGACCCAAACACAAGGCGGCAGTTCAGGAGCTGAAGTCTCCGGTGACAAAAATGCCTGTCCTGAAGTACTATGATGTGACTAAGCCAATCACAGTCCAGAGTGACGTCAGTCAGAGTGGTCTTGGATGCTGCCTTACACAGGAGGGCCAGCCAGTCGCATTTGCTTCCAGAGCTCTTCCACCTGCAGAAAATAACTATGCGCAGATCGAAAAGGACTGTCTAAGCATCATCTTCACATGCCAGAGGTTTCACCACTATTTATATGCCGTGACCTGATGACAGCAGAGACAAATCATAAACCTCTGGTCTCCTTATTCAGCAAACCTCTTCTCAGTGCACACAAGAGGATTCAGAGCATGCTCATGACTCTGCAGAACTACAGCCTGAGGGTCGTTTACAAAGCAGGCCCTGAAATGTTCATCAGCCACACACTCAGCAGAGCTGTAGCTGAATACACGGGCAGTGGAATGGCCTACAGGAGGAACACTATCTGCTCTCTGCGACAGGAGCAGCTGGACCTACAGTACGTGAATCAGGCAGCCTACCTGAACGTGAGTGACAAGCGCCTGGATCAAATAAAGCGACACATTGACCGGGACGGATGTCTGCAGTCACTGAAATCCACAGTGTGGGCTGGCCAGACGTGAAGGAAGAAGCACCTCTCACTGTCAGAGAATATTGGCCATACAGGGATGAAATTAGTGTGCAGAACGGCATTCTATTCCGGGGGCAGAAAGTCATCATCCAGAAATCACTACGTCCTGAGATGCTCGCACGCATACACTCACATAGGAGGGGACGCATGCTACAGACATGCCCGAGAGACACTTTGCTGGCCCAACATGCAGGCAGAGATAAAAGGCTTTGTGAGTACCTGTTCAACCTGCAATGAATATGCTCACAAGCAGCAAATGGAGACCATGCTCTCACTCGACCTGCCCAGCAGGCAAATTCTGAGCATGGACCTGTTCAGCCACAGGCAAAAGGACTATCTCCTTATAGTAGACCATTACTCAGACTTCTGGGAGATTGAGCTCCTCCCCGACTTGACCGCAGAGACAATCCTTAAGCGATGTGAAGCACAGTTCATGCGACCCGGCCAGCCAGAAAGGGTCATCACGGATAACGGTCCACAGTTTACCGCTCATTTCACACGTTTTGCTTCTGAGTGAGAGTTTGAGCATGTAACCTCCTACCCATGACACCCTAAGGCAAATGGCAGGGCAGAATCTGCCGTCAAGATCGGAAAAACTCTGCTGCACAAAGCTGCACGTGATGGTGGTGATCCCTGGAAAGCCATACTGCACTGGAGGACCACTCCCACTGAAAACATGGATAGCAGCCCGGCACAACGCCTCATGTCTCGCCAGTCGAAGACTCCAGTGACAAACAAACTCCTTGAACCAGCCGTGGTGGTAGGAGTCACTGAAAAGCTTCACCACAGGAAGCTGGCCAAATACTTTAATGACTGGTCTGCCAGGGACCTGTCAGAGCTGGAGGTTGGGGAAACTGTCAGGATGAGGCCGCTGCCTGGCGAGAATTCAGGCCTATTGAAGGTTGGAATCTCTCCGCAGAGTCACACCGAGATCTTACCTGCTGGATGTCAACGGCAGCCTCTACAGATGCAACAGGGTCGACCTCCAAGTGGCTGAGCCATCGGCGAGGGCCGGCCATGGTGTGACTGAGCCTGAGGCGGCACACGTACCAGTGAGTTCTGCAAAAGAGGCTCCCACAACTGTGACTGAGCCAAGCCCCGTCAGACTCGCACCAAGGGCCCCTGGTCCAGGTGGTGCGGAAACCTCAGATGGACACCCATACACCAGGGCTGGATGGCTATCTAAGCCACCTGTGAGACTGAATTGGTGATAATTCAAATTTGTATTATTAGAAATTAGTATAAACTAGTATAGTTAGAAAGTATGGCTGTTGCTTGAAAAAAAAGACTTTAACTCAATATTGTCGCATTTTGCATTCCTTAATTTGTGTTTTTGTTGTATAATGTTTATTTGGAAAAGGAGGATGTTATGGGTCTAGTTAGATTGATGTTATCAGCAATCAGCCTTGCTTTTAGTTACACACGACCCGCCAGTAGGGTCCGGTTCCGCCCCCCCGCGTTTTCTGATACAATATGTGGCTGAAGTTGACACTTAGGTCTGTCATCATTCGTGCATTGTCACATTCGGACAGGAATCGCGACAGAGGTCTGTCACTGTTATGCACCGTGTTTTTTTTAAACTTCTCAACTGTGATCACGTCCAGTTATTCCTGTTCTATCTGACACAACAGTTTCATCATATTATTTAACGTCCCGTTTCGTGCAATAGGTAAAATAATTTCCGCGTTTCCTTGCGTAATTTATCTCTTCCAGCCACCTTCTGTCAAGAAGTGCAGTGATTGGAGAGGAGACTGACCAATCAGGAATTAACTACTTCGGGTCCCTGATTGGCTAATTATTGTGGCATAAATGTGACGCTATGCAAAGGTGAGCGAGCGTGCAGGCTGAGCTGAGCGCGCGGAGCGGGGATGTTGCTTGTGAAATTCCGTCTATAAGGTCAGGAATGAGGCACAAATATAACGTCATAGGTCCCAAGTGACATCACCGTGTCCCTGGATGAACAATGTGACCAGAAGCAGCTGGGATTCACTATGCAAAGGACAACATGTGCCAGGGTGCTTTTGCACTAATTCGTAATAAAGAATGATGTGAATAGTGACTCGTTATTTAATCGTGGGTAAAGTGTCACTGCACTACCGCGTTTTATAAGCAGAAATATAATGCAGAATGTGCGTTATGACAGAATTAGGTGGCGGCGGAGCTTGTCTCCTTTCGCTTATCGTTTATTATTAAGTCACATGGATAAAACCCCCCAAAACGGTCCGCCGTGCCACTGAGTCCGCGCCCGTTTCTGCTCAGACCGCTTCCGCGTTTCACACGAAGCGGATCATTTCCTGTCTGTAAATGAAAGTGAAAGTGATTTAAAGCTGGAATTGCCGTTCTGTCAAGACACACGAATGTAATTCTGGAAAAATAATAAAGATATTTTAATTGCAAGGTAAGATTATACGTAACAGACACATCTAATAAAATTAACATGTATGAAACACTTATATAGAGCGGCCGGACCATTGATTTAAGCGCTACCTCACTTTTTTGTCTTTCTCCTTTAAAGTAAAACGTCACTTCGTGATTACTATGAATTGTATATTTATTTCCAAAGCATTTTTCAGTCATACAGTTCAGATGTGTTGCATTGTACGTCGATCTTTGTGCTGTGCCTAAGTTATGTGCTGCTGCTCCTAAAATTTTTTGAGTAACTTTCTCAGTACTAGTGGAAAAAGTCAGTCTGCAGCTCGGACATGAAATGTGTCGAACTAACATGATGGAGACCCAGTGCGCTGATTCGATGTAAAAGTGCTGAGGACTAGATGTTGTTTATGTATGTAACTATTTACCCTTCATGTTCACAGAGACCCCAGCAGGAATCATCTGGTCTGGATCGGCACTAAAATGGACGGAACTGCTTCTGAAATGCACCCCCCTGTGGAGTGTAACAGAAAGAGCACTGAGAGGTAACAGTGTTACAGCCCACTAGCATGCATGTCTCTCTGGGTCTATAGTCAGCCCATAACATAAAGTAACCTGGGCTCCTAGCTAGGGCTGGTCAGTGGGCAGCACTGTAATATGTGTAGCTTCATAAAAAGATCTCGCCATCTTCTGTCTTTGCCTTTTTTCTGTTTTATATGAGAGGCGAGCAACAGACCATCCCTCCTGTCCAAAATGGCGACAGTAAAATTAAACAAATAAATAAATATATATACATGTAAAAAACATCATCAGTCAAGTCTAGTTAGGGAGGTTTTTAACAATGATACTAAACCTTTCATGTAGGAATTCACAGCATATCAAAGTACATGACGGCAGAGCAGAAGGATAAACAGCAGTGTGATGCCGTCCCCATTGTATGAATTATATTTATACCATGAGGGTTTGTTTCCTCTCACTGCCCACAGTGTCCTGATACAGAGAGCAGACTCCCCTGTACCCAGCAGTGTGATGCCGTCCCCATTGTATGAATTATATTTATACCATGAGGGTTTGTTTCCTCTCACTGCACACAGTGTCCTGATGAAGAGAGCAGACTCCCCTGTACCCAGCAGTGTGATGCCGTCCCCATTGTATGAATTATATTTACACCATGAGGGTTTGTGTCCTCTCACTGCCCACAGTGTCCTGATGAAGAGAGCAGACTCCCCTGTACCCAGCAGTGTGATGCCGTCCCCATTGTATGAATTATATTTATACCATGAGGGTTTGTTTCCTCTCACTGCACACAGTGTCCTGATGAAGAGAGCAGACTCCCCTGTACCCAGCAGTGTGATGCCGTCCCCATTGTATGAATTATATTTATACCATGAGGGTTTGTGTCCTCTCACTGCCCACAGTGTCCTGATGAAGAGAGCAGACTCCCCTGTACCCAGCTGTGTTTCCCTGAAGAGTGACAGGTCAATGGGAATTCCAATCCACTTCAGAGAGGGATCTTTTCCTACAGATCAAAGGTAAATGTGCATTTAGACAAACACTGTTTAAAACACCCAGACTCTCAGTCAAATGGCACAGAGACACATATAAGCTATGAGGAAAGAAACTTTATATTGAATGCATAATTTTTTTACTTTGTCAAATCCAGTTGGCTTTGAGAATTTAAAGAGATGTTCTGTCTGTATTACTGTCTATGTTATACACTGTCTAGCCAAAAAAAGTTGCTATTTGAATCAATATCAGCAAATATTTAAAAGCCAATGACTGGATCGGTATTATAAAACATCAATGAATGTTTTCTTTTAATTTAGTCTGTGGTTAATTAATACAACCTTCTGATCACAGGCCCAGAGGCTCACTCTACTGAGCCACAGCCCGCCCCCTCAAACAAACCCACTGTCGCCTTTGGCTGGTTCTCTGGGGGCATTTGGCAGGGAGCATGTCAAGCGCTTTGAGACAATATAATATTTTTAAAAGGCACTACGTAAATAAATTTGAATTGGACTGATTTAGATTAACTTTTCTGCCTCATTCACAGACACCAAATGGAAGAATGTAGTTCAGATCTACATGACAAATCGGGTTTATCATCCATACTGAAGGTATGTATTTGTTGCTGATATGTTTTTTTTAGCTGTTATATGAATTAACTTATATTTTATAAAGTTGAATAATAAGAAATTCATCCTGTTAAAGCAAATATGTTTAAAACTATGATGCTGCAAGTAGCAAGAATTAACTGTGACTATTTGTTTTAGTTACTAGAGGAAAAAGCCGTAAAGTTCCTAAAGGATGAGCTGAAGAAGTTTGTGAGGTACCTAGATCAGAATTACCCAGAATGCTCTGAGCCTCTGCTGGAGGAGGACAATGACCTGGACAGTGATGGTCGGATGCAGAAGACCTGTGGCAGAGAGGGAGCTCTGAAGATCACACTGTACATCCTGAGGACCATGGAGCAAAATGACCTCGCTGACATGCTGGAGAAGAGTAAGAGCCTCATAACATTCTGTACATGTACAGCACTGTGCTAAAGTCTTAGGCAGCCAGAGAGAAGGATCTTCATGTTGGTGTGTGAGCCAATCTGAACACTTTTAGTAAAGTCACTGCAGTATTTGCAAAAATCGTACATCCATGTATTTTTTTTACTTGACCACTAGCAGAGGTCATATGGCTAATCAGTATCTCATGGACATTTTTAGCTGATTTCATTAGTTAATGAAGTGAGCTGGTGGTGAAATGTAAGGATCACATGGACTGGCTGTGGTCCCCTGAGGAGGTTTGGGAGCTGAAGTGATGCTTTTGGTTTTGTTTCCAGAGCAACTTACTTCCCAGATAAATGGCTTTAAACTTGTGGTGTCAATCGATTAAAAAATGGTCCAGTTAGTCACAATACTAAGCTGTGATTAATTATGATTAATCACATGTTTAAAATGGTGGTCGGCTGTTTGCTAGTATTTTTTGGGATACAAATACATGTGTGGTCTTGGAACAAAGAAATGCATGACAAACTGGTAAGAGGAATCGTATCTTTTTAATAAAAAAATTTTAAAAATGTATTTAACCGTGTAAACCTTTTTTAACCTTTTGACGTAGCTAATTTTAGGTTTCTGTAAGACGTCTCCCGCTCTGGGCTGCATTTCCCAAAAGCAGTTGCTGACTTACATAGTTAGGAAACACGCCCCCTGCTGGCAGACGCTCTCACAGCCCCGTAAGCAGAGAGACTCCACACTAAACCACCATACTAGCCCTATAATGCGACGTGACGTCACACCTCTGGTCCCGATATACCCGCCACCCCCCCAATGTTAACACTGTAGCGCCAGTGGGATGGCTTCCGTATAGCGGGAGCCTATTAGCATATGCCAGCATGCTCTCCGGTGGGATGGCTTCCATATAGCGGGAGCCTATTAGCCTATCCCAGCATGCTCTCCGGTGGGATGGCTTCCGTATAGCGGGACCCTATTAGCATATCCCAGCATGCTCGCCAGCCATGTCCACAGCCCTGTTGTGTTTGTTATTGTAAATCCTTGTGTTGTTCCCCATTGTCCTGTGTGCCCTTGCCTGTGTCTTTGTGAATCCTGCCCGATCCTCGCGTGTCTTTAGTCATTATGTAAATTACCCACAGTTTGTCCGCCACACTATCCGGCCTCTGACCTCCCTGAGTTTCCATCTTATGGTGCTTTGGTGCTTGTTGAGTACCTGTGTTAGTCTTTTTAAGGACTTAATAACAGCCATTGTTTTCCCCTTCAAAAGAGCTGTGCAGTCTGCCGGGTACCACAATACGAGACCTACGGCCCTGGGTCAGCCTACATGATTAATTTGCGTTAAGATCAAAATAGAGTATTAAGGTCTCCTGATTTATCGCAAGCATTAACATGTTAACATTGACAGCATTACTTTAAACATTTTCTTTGTCTGCCTTAGACTTATGCACAATACTGTACGTGGTGTTGTGGTAAAATTTGTATGGTAAAACTTTACATTTCACATTTGTCACAGTGAAATATCTGGACTTGTATGTGTAAAAAAGTGTGTTTTTGGAAAATATTCTTCCTCTCATACTGGTCAGGATCACAGTAAGAATTAGTGCATTTTCCTCTCATTTCTTTTCAGAACAGCTCATGCTGCAATGTCTGCACAGAATCAAAAGTAACCTGAAGCAGAAATGTGAGTGTGTATTTGAAGGGAATCCTAAGGAAGGACAGCCAACACTTCTCAGTGAGATTTACACAGAACTCTACATAACTGAAGGTGGGACTGGAGGAGTCAATGATGAACATGAAGTGAGACAGATTGAAACAGCATCCAAGAAAAGGCGAACAGAAGATACTACAGTCAAGTGCAATGATATATTTAACCCCTTATGGGGGTGTGAGACACCTATCAGATCTGTACTCACTAAAGGGGTGGCAGGTATCGGGAAAACAGTCTCTGTGCAGAAATTTATTCTCGACTGGGCAGAAGGAAAAACAAACCAGGATGTTCACTTCATATTTGCTCTTCCTTTCCGGGACCTGAATTTGATTAAGGGTGAATACAGTCTGATTGAACTGCTTCACCACTTTGTCCCAGAACTGAAATCATTTAAATCCACTGAGCTGTTTAGGTACAAAGTTTTGTTAATCTTTGATGGTCTGGATGAGTGTCGCCTTCCTCTAGATTTTCAGAACAATGAGAGCTGGTTTGATGTAACAAAGAAAACGTCACTGGATGTGCTGTTGACTAACCTCATTAAGGGGAATCTGCTTACATCCGCTCTCCTCTGGATAACCTCCCGGCCAGCAGCAGCCAATCAGATACCTCCTAAGTGTGTCCACCGGGTGACAGAGATACGAGGGTTCAGTGATGCCCAGAAAGAGGAGTATTTCAGGAGGAGATTCAGTGATGAGAGCCTGGCCAGCAGGATTATCACACATGTGAAATCATCAAGGAGCCTCTTCATCATGTGCCATATACCTGTGTTCTGCTGGATTTCAGCCACTGTGCTTAAGAGGCTTTTTAGTGAGACTGACAGTGGAGAAATTCCAAGGACTCTGACTGAAATGTACACACACTTCCTGATCTTTCAGGCGAGTTTGAAAAATGACAAGTATATGGAAAACGATGAAACCAAGCTTAAGAAATACAGCAAGGAATTCCTTTTGAAACTTGGTAAACTGGCTTTTGACAACCTTGAGAAAGGCAATCTCATATTTTATGAGCAAGATCTGACAGAGAATGACATTGATGTCACTGAAGCTTCAGTTTACTCTGGAGTGTGCACAGAAGTCTTTAAAGAGGAATATGGGCTGTATCAGGAGAAGGTGTACTGCTTTGTGCATCTGAGCATCCAGGAGTATCTCGCTGCTTTATACGTGTTTCTGTCAAACTCATCAGATGACCTGCTGAAGACTGCAGTGGATCAGGCATTAGAGAGCAAGAATGGACACTTGGACCTCTACCTCCGCTTCCTACTGGGCCTCTCAACACACTCCAGTAAGACTCTGTTACAAAGGCTACTGGGACAGAGAGGAACCAGGTCACATACCACTTTAAAAAGATCCATAAAAAGGTTACTGGGACAGACAACAGCCAAATACATCAGGGAGAAAATAAAGGAGAATTTATCTCCAGAAAGGACCATCAACCTGTTCCACTGTCTGGTTGAACTGGGTGACAATTCTCTAGTAAATGATGTAGAAAGATACCTGAATTCAGGAAGCCTTTCAGCAGAAGACCTCTCACCTGCACAGTACTCAGCTCTGGCCTTTGTGATGCTGATGTCAGATGAGGAGCTGGATGTGTTTGATATGAAGAAGTACATCAGATCAGATGAAGAGCACTGGAGGCTGCTGCCTGTGGTCAAGAACTCCAGGACGGCTCTGTAAGTGACGTGGGGATGGACATCATGTCTGGTCTGGCAGTAATACATGAATATTGTTTGAAATGTCTGATGAATATTATTATTTTGATAATCTCGACTGCAGCTGTTTCTATAGCAGTAGCTAATCTGGACCACAGACTTTATAATGACTGAAGGTAGTGATGTAGTAATAAACAAAAAAGTGAGGTTTTCGTTCCCATCCAGTCTGCCTTCTGATCTCAGGCACAGCATCCTAACCTGCTATAGAAACAGTGAGGGCTCTTTACCCACAGGGTGTATAAGTGGTATGTGAGTGTTATTGTCAGCAGGCGTGTTCATGTGATGGAGCCCAGAGCTGGGAGCTTCTGTATGACTGCTGTCGCTGGCTGCTCACTGGCGCCCTCTGCTGGCTGCAGCTGCTCCTGACAGAGGAGAGAATATAACAGAATATCTTTATTGTTACAGTACATGTACAAACTAACTCTGTGTGTTTTCCCACCAATAACAACACCTCCAGTCGGGCAGTTTTATAGTAGCATTGTTTAAAGTATATAATGAAAATATAACATTTATTTCCCCTTTGTATTAATAACAAGGCCGGGTATGTTTTTTCCATGACTATGTGGAAGCCAGTTTTTATATTGATTAAAGTTAGTGACGTACTAACAAAGTGACAGGTTTTCTATGACCATCCTTTGTGTGACAAACAACCAAGACCCAGACTTTTCAGTTCTGGAAACTGGAGAAAGTATTTCTGTAAATACTGGGGGTCTGTGACTCTGCGGTTTGGACTCCGTGCCCATGAGCGGAAGGCTGCTGGTTCAGATCTCCTGGCTTGCAGAGTGATGTCATCGTTGGGCCCTTGAGCAACAGTTTGGAAAACACTATAGAATTTTAATCTATGATAGACTTGCCCACTGTTAATAATCATAAAAGTACAAAAAATGGCATGGCTCCTTTTGCAGGCTGAACCTCTGTAATCTCACAGAGAAATGCTGTGAGGCGCTGGCTTCAGCTCTCAGATCAAACTCCTCACCCCTGAGAGAGCTGGACCTGAGTGACAATAACCTGCAGGATTTAGGAGTGAAGCTGCTCTCTGCTGGACTGGGGGATTCACACTGTAAACTGGAGATACTGAGGTTAGTATTACTGGGTATTCCACACTGTAAACTGGGGGTACTATGGTCAGTATTACTGGGTATTCCACACTGTAAACTGGGGGTACCATGGTTAGTCATTTTTGTCAGGTCAAATAGTAAACTGGTCTTTCACAATGACACTGCAGCTGGCACACAGGTTAAACCACAGGCCACTGGTATTTGACAGTACAACTGAGATAGTATTCCACACTGTAAATGGGAGATACTGAGGTCAGTATTACTCAGTATTCAATACTGTAAACTGCAATTAGTGAAATATTTATTAAACCAGATATATTTGCTTAAAAGTAGTACTTTTAATTGTGATATGATATTATTTATTGGGGAGTTTCTGTCTGTCTCTCTGCAGGCTGTCAGGCTGTAGAGTCACAGAAGAAGGCTGTTCTTCCCTGGCTTCAGCTCTGAGGTCAAACCCCTCACACCTGAGAGAGCTGGACCTGAGCTACAATCACCCAGGAGACTCAGGAGTGAAGCTGCTCTCTGCTGTACTGGGGGATTCACACTGTAAGCTGGAGATACTGAGGTCAGTATTTCTGGATATTCTACACTGAAAAGTGTAATTCTTGAAGTAGCCACATTGGAAATATGAAATTACTCACATTTAAGTTAGTGATGTAGTTTCCGTCACCATCCTTTGTGTGATGCACAGATAAGAGCCAGAATTTCACAGAATGTTCGAATTCTGTGTCCGTGAGTAGAACGTCACTGGTTCAGATCTCCTGGCCGGCAGAGTGATGTCATTGCTGGGTCCTTGAGCAAATCCCTTAATGCCAAACACTGCAGGGGTGCTGGATGCTGGCCGACCCTGTGCTGTGACCCCAAACTTCCTCTCACCTGTGTTTGTCTGTGTGTCTCATGGAGCAGAATGGGAGGTGAAAAGACAATTTCCCCATGGGGTTGAATGAAGTATCACTGTTCATAAATATTTCTTTTAAATGAATGTTCCTTTTAAAAGCATATCTGAAAAGATTGGTAGTCCTGCAATTAGGGTTTGGTGATTTCATAAGTTCCCAGGAAGAGAAATGTAGAAAATAATAATTTCACTCTCAAGTGTGGTAGAAAAATTTTAAATATAATACTTAGAATAAAAGTCGGACCTCTCAGTTTGATGAGGTAAAGGAAATCTCTTTTATTCTAGCAACTCAGCAAAGCGCTCTCATCACACTCTGGCATTCGGTACCAAATCCTCCGGAGTTCCCCGAGCAACCAGTTGATAAACCATAACTCCCACTCCACAGTAAGGGTGTCTAAATCCTGATTGGTCACAAAACACCAATGAACCGAGCTCAAACGTATAACAAACACAATTCTCGAATTCTATTGGTTCACCTTGGTGGCAAGGTAAAGTCCACCCATTCTGCTCAGTTTACCAGAACATGTCTCGACTGCTAGGCTCCTACTGGAGATATGAATATAGATATTGATTACATGACATTGAATCACTGTAAATACTCAGTTGTCCTTTGATTAATGATTAACGTATTGACGTATTGTCATTGAATCACTGCCAATACATGGTTAACATATGATTAGTGTGATTGACAATTACTTATACATTTGCACTACCGCATAGCTTGCTATATATTGTTTGCCACAACTATTCTATAAAGCTATAACTCGCTGTGCACCAGTTGGGGCAGCTTCGAATCTCCTCCTGCAGGTGGTTTCTCCCCCCTTTGTTCCACTGTCTGCCTCTCCAAGGCCCGAGCTTTCCTCAGGGTCTGCGGAACTTACTGCAGGCAGCTATCGCGAAGCGAGGTCACACAGTATTCAAAACAATCTCTTCTTGCCTAAGGCCTAAAGACACACACAGACCCAATATGCCAACCTCCCGGGCCTACCGATGTCCAATTTTAATTCCACACAAGATCAGGAATTTAAGTGTAATTTAAAAAACATAAACTTCTCTGGACATCATTCAAAATCCAGATAAACACACAAACACACACACACACACATTCCAGGCAGGAACCAAACCTGACACCCTAGATGGTCGGCTGTAGTGCTGATCACTGAGTCACAGCGCTGCTCAGAGCTTTATGGAAATACTTATGCAGATATTAAAGAGTCTCTGGGTACAGAACATTATTAGGAATATGGTCTGTATGACTTATGGAAATGTATAGTTTGAATAAAACTATAGGCTTTTAACCCATGATGGACTTACCCACTGTCAATGATTATATGACAGCAAAAAATGGCCAAAATACACAGTATATTTACAGGAGATCCTGTGTTGTTCCAACAGTTACTCATCTGAGTAGATTGATCCAGTTCCTGAATACTCTGCACACAAAACCTTTCAGGATATTTCTGCTTTGAAATGAAAATGTTCACTGTATTCATCATGACAGGGAACATGATGACCATCAGAGGATTGGCCAGCATTAAAAATGTATCATGTTTAATTTTTCTAACTGTAGTGATTTAAGGTACTGCCTTGATATGTCTCCAGTTCTCTTTGAACTGTAGTCTGTCCCTCTTATTATGCTGAAATAAGCCTGGATATTTTGTACCACTATGACCACTGATGTGGAGGATATATACCGGTCTGTGTGTATAATAACTGGGCTCCTTTTGCAGGCTGAACCACTGTAATCTCACAAAGAAATGCAGTGAGGTGCTGGCTTCAGCTCTCAGATCAAACTTCTCACACCTGAGAGAGCTGGACCTGAGTGACAATGACCTGCAGGATTCAGGAGTGAAGCTGCTCTCTGCTGGACTGGGGGATTCACACTGTAAACTGGGGATACTGAGGTCAGTATTAATGGATATTCTACACTGTAAACTGTAATTCTTGAAGTAGCCACATTGGAAATATGAAATTAGTCACATTTAAGTTAGTGATGTAGTTTCCGTCACCATCCTTTGTGTGATGCACAGATAAGAGCCAGAATTTCACAGAATGTTCGGACTCTATGTCCGTGAGTAGAAGGTCACTGGTTCAGATCTCCTGGCCGGCAGAGAGATGTCATCGCTGGGCCTTTGAGCAGATCCCTAATGCCAAACACTGCAGGGGCGCTAGATGCTGGCCGACCCTGTGCTGTGACCCCAAACTTCTTCTCACCTGTGTGTGTCTGTGTGTCTCATGGAGCAGAATGGGAGGTGAAAAGACAATTTCTCCATGGGTGTGAATGAAGTAACACTGTTCATAAATATTTCTTTTAAATGATTGTTCCTTTTAAAAGCATATCTGAAAGGACTGGTAGTCCTGCAATTAGGGTTTGGTGGTTTCATAAGTTCCCAGGTAGAGAAATACAGAAAATAATGATTTCACTCACAGGATCAGAAATTCAGGTGTCATTTTAAAAACATAAACTTCTCTGGACATCATTCAAATCCCACATAAACACACACACACACACACACACACAAACACACACACATATATATCCCAGGAAGGAACCGAACCCGACACCCTAGATGGTCGGCTGTAGTGCTGATCACTGAGCCACAGCGCTGCTCAGAGCTTTATGGAAATACTTATGCAGATATTAAAGGTTCTCAGGGTAACTGGCCCTTTAAGGAACCGAACCCGACACCCTAGATGGTCGGCTGTAGTGCTGATCACTGAGTCACAGCACTGCTCAGAGCTTTATGGAAATACTTATGCAGATATTAAAGAGTCTCTGGGTACAGAACATTATTGGGAATATGGTCTGTATGACTTATGAAAATGTATAGTTTGAATAAAACTATAGGCTTTTAACCCATGATGGACTTACCCACTGTCAATGATTATATGACAGCAAAAAATGGCCAAAATACACAGTAAATTTACAGGAGATCCTGTGTTGTTCCAACAGTTACTCATCTGAGTAGATTGATCCAGTTCCTGAATATTCTGCACACAAAACCTTTCAGGATATTTGTGCTTTGAAATGAAAATGTTCACTGTATTCATCATGACAGGGAACATGATGACCATCAGAGGATTGGCCAGCATTAAAAATGTATCATGTTTAATTTTTATAACTGGAGTGATTTAAGGTACTGCCTTGCTATGTCTCCAATTCTCTTTGAACTGTAGTCTGTCCCTCTTATTATGCTGAAATAAGTCTGGATACTTTGTACCACTATGATTACTGATGTGTAGGATGTATTCCGGTCTGTGTGTATAATAACAGGGCTCCTTTTGCAGGCTGAACAGCTGTAATCTCACAAAGAAATGCTGTGAGGCGCTGGCTTCAGCTCTCAGATCAAACTCCTCACCCCTGAGAGAGCTGGACCTGAGTGACAATAACCTGCAGGATTTAGGAGTGAAGCTGCTCTCTGCTGGACTGGGGGATTCACACTGTAAACTGGAGATACTGAGGTTAGTATTACTGGGTATTCCACACTGTAAACTGGGGGTACTATGGTCAGTATTACTGGGTATTCCACACTGTAAACTGGGGGTACCATGGTTAGTCATTTTTGTCAGGTCAAATAGTAAACTGGTCTTTCACAATGACACTGCAGCTGGCACACAGGTTAAACCACAGGCCACTGGTATTTGACAGTACAACTGAGATAGTATTCCACACTGTAAATGGGAGATACTGAGGTCAGTATTACTCAGTATTCAATACTGTAAACTGCAATTAGTGAAATATTTATTAAACCAGATATATTTGCTTAAAAGTAGTACTTTTAATTGTGATATGATATTATTTATTGGGGAGTTTCTGTCTGTCTCTCTGCAGGCTGTCAGGCTGTAGAGTCACAGAAGAAGGCTGTTCTTCCCTGGCTTCAGCTCTGAGGTCAAACCCCTCACACCTGAGAGAGCTGGACCTGAGCTACAATCACCCAGGAGACTCAGGAGTGAAGCTGCTCTCTGCTGTACTGGGGGATTCACACTGTAAGCTGGAGATACTGAGGTCAGTATTTCTGGATATTCTACACTGAAAAGTGTAATTCTTGAAGTAGCCACATTGGAAATATGAAATTACTCACATTTAAGTTAGTGATGTAGTTTCCGTCACCATCCTTTGTGTGATGCACAGATAAGAGCCAGAATTTCACAGAATGTTCGAATTCTGTGTCCGTGAGTAGAACGTCACTGGTTCAGATCTCCTGGCCGGCAGAGTGATGTCATTGCTGGGTCCTTGAGCAAATCCCTTAATGCCAAACACTGCAGGGGTGCTGGATGCTGGCCGACCCTGTGCTGTGACCCCAAACTTCCTCTCACCTGTGTTTGTCTGTGTGTCTCATGGAGCAGAATGGGAGGTGAAAAGACAATTTCCCCATGGGGTTGAATGAAGTATCACTGTTCATAAATATTTCTTTTAAATGAATGTTCCTTTTAAAAGCATATCTGAAAAGATTGGTAGTCCTGCAATTAGGGTTTGGTGATTTCATAAGTTCCCAGGAAGAGAAATGTAGAAAATAATAATTTCACTCTCAAGTGTGGTAGAAAAATTTTAAATATAATACTTAGAATAAAAGTCGGACCTCTCAGTTTGATGAGGTAAAGGAAATCTCTTTTATTCTAGCAACTCAGCAAAGCGCTCTCATCACACTCTGGCATTCGGTACCAAATCCTCCGGAGTTCCCCGAGCAACCAGTTGATAAACCATAACTCCCACTCCACAGTAAGGGTGTCTAAATCCTGATTGGTCACAAAACACCAATGAACCGAGCTCAAACGTATAACAAACACAATTCTCGAATTCTATTGGTTCACCTTGGTGGCAAGGTAAAGTCCACCCATTCTGCTCAGTTTACCAGAACATGTCTCGACTGCTAGGCTCCTACTGGAGATATGAATATAGATATTGATTACATGACATTGAATCACTGTAAATACTCAGTTGTCCTTTGATTAATGATTAACGTATTGACGTATTGTCATTGAATCACTGCCAATACATGGTTAACATATGATTAGTGTGATTGACAATTACTTATACATTTGCACTACCGCATAGCTTGCTATATATTGTTTGCCACAACTATTCTATAAAGCTATAACTCGCTGTGCACCAGTTGGGGCAGCTTCGAATCTCCTCCTGCAGGTGGTTTCTCCCCCCTTTGTTCCACTGTCTGCCTCTCCAAGGCCCGAGCTTTCCTCAGGGTCTGCGGAACTTACTGCAGGCAGCTATCGCGAAGCGAGGTCACACAG
The DNA here is from genome assembly GCF_023856365.1 of Brienomyrus brachyistius. Taxonomy (NCBI): domain Eukaryota; kingdom Metazoa; phylum Chordata; class Actinopteri; order Osteoglossiformes; family Mormyridae; genus Brienomyrus; species Brienomyrus brachyistius. Next base: position 2,192,147 of record NW_026042328.1, on the reverse strand, counting down.
TATTCAAAACAATCTCTTCTTGCCTAAGGCCTAAAGACACACACAGACCCAATATGCCAACCTCCCGGGCCTACCGATGTCCAATTTTAATTCCACACAAGATCAGGAATTTAAGTGTAATTTAAAAAACATAAACTTCTCTGGACATCATTCAAAATCCAGATAAACACACAAACACACACACACACACATTCCAGGCAGGAACCAAACCTGACACCCTAGATGGTCGGCTGTAGTGCTGATCACTGAGTCACAGCGCTGCTCAGAGCTTTATGGAAATACTTATGCAGATATTAAAGAGTCTCTGGGTACAGAACATTATTAGGAATATGGTCTGTATGACTTATGGAAATGTATAGTTTGAATAAAACTATAGGCTTTTAACCCATGATGGACTTACCCACTGTCAATGATTATATGACAGGAAAAAATGGCCAAAATACACAGTATATTTACAGGAGATCCTGTGTTGTTCCAACAGTTACTCATCTGAGTAGATTGATCCAGTTCCTGAATACTCTGCACACAAAACCTTTCAGGATATTTCTGCTTTGAAATGAAAATGTTCACTGTATTCATCATGACAGGGAACATGATGACCATCAGAGGATTGGCCAGCATTAAAAATGTATCATGTTTAATTTTTCTAACTGTAGTGATTTAAGGTACTGCCTTGCTATGTCTCCAGTTCTCTTTGAACTGTAGTCTGTCCCTCTTATTATGCTGAAATAAGCCTGGATATTTTGTACCACTATGACCACTGATGTGGAGGATATATACCGGTCTGTGTGTATAATAACTGGGCTCCTTTTGCAGGCTGAACCACTGTAATCTCACAAAGAAATGCAGTGAGGTGCTGGCTTCAGCTCTCAGATCAAACTTCTCACACCTGAGAGAGCTGGACCTGAGTGACAATGACCTGCAGGATTCAGGAGTGAAGCTGCTCTCTGCTGGACTGGGGGATTCACACTGTAAACTGGGGATACTGAGGTCAGTATTAATGGATATTCTACACTGTAAACTGTAATTCTTGAAGTAGCCACATTGGAAATATGAAATTAGTCACATTTAAGTTAGTGATGTAGTTTCCGTCACCATCCTTTGTGTGATGCACAGATAAGAGCCAGAATTTCACAGAATGTTCGGACTCTATGTCCGTGAGTAGAAGGTCACTGGTTCAGATCTCCTGGCCGGCAGAGAGATGTCATCGCTGGGCCTTTGAGCAGATCCCTAATGCCAAACACTGCAGGGGCGCTAGATGCTGGCCGACCCTGTGCTGTGACCCCAAACTTCTTCTCACCTGTGTGTGTCTGTGTGTCTCATGGAGCAGAATGGGAGGTGAAAAGACAATTTCTCCATGGGTGTGAATGAAGTAACACTGTTCATAAATATTTCTTTTAAATGATTGTTCCTTTTAAAAGCATATCTGAAAGGACTGGTAGTCCTGCAATTAGGGTTTGGTGGTTTCATAAGTTCCCAGGTAGAGAAATACAGAAAATAATGATTTCACTCACAGGATCAGGAATTCAGGTGTCATTTTAAAAACATAAACTTCTCTGGACATCATTCAAATCCCACATAAACACACACACACACACACACACACAGACACACACACAGACACACAAATATATATCTATATCCCAGGAATGAACCGAACCCGACACCCTAGATGGTCGGCTGTAGTGCTGATCACTGAGTCACAGCGCTGCTTAGAGCTTTATGGAAATACTTATGCAGATATTAAAGAGTCTCAGGGTAACTGGCCCTTTAAGGAACCAAACCCGACACCCTAGATGTTCGGCTGTAGTGCTGATCACTGAGCCACAGCGCTGATCAGAGCTTTATGGAAATACTTATGCTGATATTAAAGGTTCTCAGGGTAACTGTCCCTTTAAGGAACTGATCCCGACACCCTAGATGGTCGGCTGTAGTGCTGATCACTGAGTCACAGCGCTGCTCAGAGCTTTATGGAAATACTTATGCAGATATTAAAGAGTCTCAGGGTAACTGGCCCTTTAAGGAACTGAACCCGACACCCTAGATGGTCGGCTGTAGTGCTGATCACTGAGTCACAGCGCTGCTCAGAGCTTTATGGAAATACTTATGCAGATATTAAAGAGTCTCAGGGTAATTGGCCCTTTAAGGAACTGAACCCGACACCCTAGATGGTCGGCTGTAGTGCTGATCACTGAGTCACAGCGCTGCTCAGAGCTTTATGGAAATACTTATGCAGGTATTAAAGAGTCTCAGGGTAACTGGCCCTTTAAGGAACCGAACCCGACACCCTAGATGGTCGGTTGTAGTGCTGATTACTGAGTCACAGCGCTGCTCAGAGCTTTATGGAAATACTTATGCAGATATTACAGAGTCTCAGGGTAACTGGCCCTTTAACGAACTGAACCCGACACCCTAGATGGTCGGCTGTAGTGCTGATCACTGAGCCACAGCGCTGCTCAGAGCTTTATGGAAATACTTATGCAGATATTAAAGAGTCTCAGGGTACAGAACATTATTGGGAATATGGTCTGTATGACTTATGAAAATGTATAGTTTGAATAAAACTATAGGCTTTTAACCCATGATAGACTTACCCACTGTCAATGATTATATGACAGCAAAAAATGGCCAAAATACACAGTAAATTTACAGGAGATCCTGTGTTGTTCCAACAGTTACTCATCTGAGTAGATTGATCCAGTTCCCGAATATTCTGGACACAAAACCTTTCAGGATATTTGTGCTTTGAAATGAAAATGTTCACTGTATTCATCATGACAGGGAACATGATGACCATCAGAGGATTGGCCAGCATTAAAAATGTATCATGTTTAATTTTTCTAACTGTAGTGATTTAAGGTACTGCCTTGCTATGTCTCCAATTCTCTTTGAACTGTAGTCTGTCCCTCTTATTATGCTGAAATAAGCCTGGATATTTTGTACCACTGTGATCACTGATGTGTAGGATGTATACCGGTCTGTGTGTATAATAGCATGGCTCCTTTTGCAGGCTGAACAGCTGTAATCTCACAGAGAAATACTGTGAGGTGCTGGCTTCAGCTCTCAGATCAAACTCCTCACCCCTGAGAGAGCTGGACCTGAGTCACAATGACCTGCAGGATTCAGGAGTGAAGCTGCTCTCTGCTGGACTGGGGGATTCACACTGTAAACTGGAGTTACTGAGGTCAGTATTACTGGGTATTCCACACTGTAAACTGGAGATACTGAGCTCAGTATTACTGGGTATTCTACACTGTAAACTGTAATTCTTGAAGTAACCACATTGCAAATATGAAATTAGTCACATTTAAGTTAGTGATGTAGTTTCCATCGCCATCCTTTGTGTGACAAACAGCCAAGAGCCAGAATTTCACAGAATGTTCTAACTCTGTGTCCCTGAGTAGAAGGTCACTGGTTCAGACCTCCTGGCCGGCAGAGTGATGTCATCACTGGGCCCTTGATCAAATCCCTAATGCCAATAATTGCAGGGGCGCTGGATGCTGGCTGACCCTGTGCTGTGACTGCAAACTTCCTCTCACCTTTGTGTGTCTGTGTGACTCATTGAGCAGAATGGGAGGTGAAAAAACAATTTCACCATGGGGATGAATGAAGAATCACTGTTCATAAATATTTCTTTTAAATGAATGTTCCTTTTAAAAGCATATCTGAAAGGATTGGTAGTCCTGCAATTAGTGTTTGGTGATTTCATAAGTTCCCAGGTAGAGAAATACAGAAAAAAATGATTTCACACACAGGATCAGGAATTATGGTGTCATTTAAAAAACATAAACTCCTCTGGACATCATTCAAATCCCACTTAAACACACACACATGTCCCAGGCAGGAACTGAACCTGACACCCTAGATGGTCGGCTGTAGTGCTGATCACTGAGCCACAGCGCTGCTCTGAGCTTTATGGAAATACTTATGCAGGTATTAAAGGTTCTCAGGGTAACTGTCCCTTTAAGGAACCGAACCCGACACCCTAGATGGTCGGCTGTAGTGCTGATCACTGAGTCACAGCACTGCTCAGAGCTTTATGGAAATACTTATGCTGATATTAAAGGTTCTCAGGGTAACTGTCCCTTTAAGGAACTGAACCTGACACCCTAGATGGTTGGCTGTAGTGCTGATCACTGAGTCACAGCGCTGCTCAGAGCTTTATGGAAATACTTATGCCGATATTAGTTTCAGGGTAACTGGCTCTTTAAGATCATTAAACAGAATGATGGAGCTGCGTAGAGAGCTACGCAAAATAACTGATACATTTTAATGAACCTGTGACTGAATGGATTTTAGAGCATATTCACACTCATGCCCTCATTCAAACTGGCTCTGGAAGATAATGCAATATAACACATACAGAACATTATTGGGAATATGGTCTGTATGACTTATGAAAATGTGTAGTTTGAATAAAACTATAGGCTTTTAACCTATGATAGAGTTGCCCACTGTTAATGATCATACAAGTATAAAAAATGGCCAAAATACACAGTAAATTTGCAGGAGATCCTGTGTTGTGCCAACAGCTGCTCATCTGAGCAGACTGATCCAGTTCCTGAATATTCTGCACACAAAACCTTTCAGGATATTTGTGCTTTGAAATGAAAATGTTCACTGTATTCATCATGACAGGGAACATGATGACCATCAGAGGATTGGCCAGCATTAAAAATGTATCATGTTTAATTTTTCTAACTGTAGTGATTTAAGGTACTGCCTTGCTATGTCACCAATTCTCTTTGAACTGTAGTCTGTCCCTCTTATTATGCTGAAATAAGTCTGGATACTTTGTACCACTATGATCACTGATGTGTAGGATGTATACCGGTCTGTGTGTATAATAGCATGGCTCCTTTTGCAGGCTGAACAGCTGTAATCTCACAGAGAAATGCTGTGAGGTGCTGGCTTCAGCTCTCAGATCAAACTCCTCACCCCTGAGAGAGCTGGACCTGAGTAACAATGACCTGCAGGATTCAGGAATGAAGCTGCTCTCTGCTGGACTGGGGGATTCACACTGTAAACTGGAGATACTGAGGTCAGTATTACTGGGAATTCCACACTGTAAACTGGGGATACCATGGTTAGTCATATTTGTCAGGTGAAATGGTAAACTGGTCTTTCAGAATGACACTGCAACTGGCACACAGGTTAAACCTCAGGCCACTGGTATTTGACTAACCTGGTAAGTGAGAAAGTATTCCACACTCTAAATGGGAGATACTGAGGTCAGTATTACTCAGTATTCCATGCTGTAAACTGCAATTATTGAAATATTTATTAGACCAGACATATTTGCTTAAAAGCAGTACTTTTAATGGTGAGATATTATTATTTATTGGAAGCTTTTGTCTGTCTCTCTGCAGGCTGTCAGGCTGTAGAGTCACAGAAGAAGGCTGTTCTTCCCTGGCTTCAGTTCTGAGGTCAAACCCCTCACGCCTGAGAGAGCTGGACCTGAGCTACAATCACCCAGGAGACTCAGGAGTGAAGCTGCTCTCTGCTGTACTGGAGGATCCCAGCTGTAAACTGGAGAAGCTGAAGTGAGTACAGAGTGTGTGTCTGACATGCTACAGATACTTATGCATGTATGTGAAGAAGAGGCACCAATAAATAAATGGATACAGCAGTACTATGTTATGGCTTAATGGTTAGGGAAGCACACTTGTAATTTGAATCCCTGACCAGCAAGACACCACTAAGGTTCCCTGAGCAAGGTGCCGCCCCCAAGCACTGCTCCCTGGGTGCTGAATTAGCTGCCCCCAGCTGTGTCACGATGTCACATATGGGTTAAATGCAGAGGACACATTTTGTTGTTGTGCACTGTGTGCTGTGGTGTGTCAACAATAACCACTGATCATTACATTCTAATTCTAAAATTGTAAATACTGCTTTTCCTATAGTGTGGACCATAGTGGACAGTGCAGGACCAGACCAGGCGTACAGAAATGTAAGTGTGTTTGCATGTTTTTATCAATAATACCATTAATACAATTAATATGATTGTACTCACACAGTTGTTGTGATCGTGTGGCTTTTGCACTGCATGTAGATGGATTTCCATGTTTGTGTTCAGGTGAGTTTCTCTGTGTGACAGTTTAGACAGAATCCAAAGGGAATAAACAAAACTGACAAAACATCCAGGACCGTAACCATTCAATCCCAACTGGGGTCACAGGGGGGACCAGAGCCTATCCAGGAACAAGGGGGGCAGGCGGGAACCAACCCTGCGCAGGTGCAAACACACCACAGGGTACGTGCACACACACACACACAAACACACACACACACACACACACATACACAAACACACACACACACACAAACACACAGAGACACACACACACACAATTTAGCCTTACAAATCAGCCTGGCCTGCACACTTTGGGGCCGTTGGAGGAAACCCATGCGAACACGGCAGAGCATGTGAACTCCACACGGAAAGGACACGGGACCAAACCCAGGACCTTCTTCCCATGAGGCAGCAGCACTAACCACTGTGCTGCCCACAGACAAAACAGGCATCACCAAGAATATTATTTTTTCATTTTTTTGTATAAACAAACACTTTATAGATGCTTATATCGTCCTTGTGTGGGAGTGTAACAGGGTTAAAATATGTTCTGATATCGTTCTGTGTGTTTGATTTCACAAAGAAATCCTTTGCATTTGTTCTTCATGCACAAGCGGTGAGTTTACTTATGTCTTTTTGAGATTCGTTAGTCTTGTCCTAAGATGGCACCTGTAGTCTCCCCCAAACCGGGAGAATGGTCTGGCTGCAGAACACTGGGCTTCTCCGCTAGGAGGGTCTCCACTGTGGGACCAGGAATCACATGACCTCCACTGCTGGGCCGAACGTGACGTTCTATAAACTTCAGAGACAGAGCCAAAGTATAGGATAGAGATATTATTATCATTATTAATAATTATTGTAGTATTATTATAATTTGTGTTGTATATATAATTTATATATATGTTATATATGTGTCTGTATAATGTAAACATTTCAACATTTTATATATAATTATAGCATCATATAAGTATTATTATTACTTACAATAAACCATAACAATATATTACAATAATATACACTACATTATTATTATTATTATTGTTATTATTATCATCATCTCCACTAGGATTATATCGTATCGCTCCATATGACGTAGCATATACCACCACTAGAGGGCGCCGAAATCACATGACTCCACAATAGCGGTGCACATGACGTCAGCGCAACATCGGAACTAGTTTAAATAATCCAGCCGACTGAGTTCTCTTTAGTAGCGTCGTGTCCGGGCAGGAGTGGAGTTTCCGGCCCCACAGTAGAGACCCTTCTGTCGGAGTCTGCAGGCAGATGTAATCAGTTCATGCTCCTTACCTCTCTCTTCTAAACCGGCGCCGATGCCGGACTCTCAGTCTGCGGGTAGAGCTGCTGTGAAGAAGCGTGCGGTTTGAAGGAAGGTTATATTTTAAAGTAAAGACACTCACGTTTAGTATTAATATCTGGTGCCGTTTTGTGGTAAATATGCTTGTGATGAATATGTCCGATGAATGTCTCCGCTTTGTAATTTTATTTTCCCGTAATTACGCTGTTAGTTTAGCTCGCGCCGCATTTTGGCGGCTCTTCCCGCCGGCGTCGCGCGCCGTCCGACATTTCCTCAGCTATTTCATAAACTTCGGTTCCCGCTTCGTTCGGGGAAGCTGCGCTGTTTTATATATTGTACAGAATCATAAAGTACAGGCGGTCTGATTGTATTAATAATTCTTCCTCCTGCCTACAGACTCCTGCCAGCTGACGCTGGACCCCAACACAGCACACAGACACCTGTCTCTGTCAGGGGGGAACAGGAAGGTGACACGGGGGGCAGAGGAGCAGCCATATCCTGATCATCCAGAGAGATTTGATCACTGCCCCCAAGTTCTGTGCAGAGAGAGTCTGACTGGCCGCTGTTACTGGGAGGCTGAGTGGGATGGAGATGGAGCCTGGATAGGAGTGACTTATAAAGGGATCAGGAGGAAAGGAGGGAGTGACTGTTGGCTTGGAGACAATGACAAGTCATGGTGTCTGTGGTGTAAACCTGACAGTTACTCTGTCTGGCACAATAATAAACAGACTCTCATACCCATACGGCCCTCAGGCTCCCGCAGAGTAGGAGTGTATCTGGACTGGGGGGCTGGTGCTCTGTCCTTCTACAGAGTCTCCTCTGATGGACTGACCCTCCTGTACAGACTCACCTCCTCATTCACTGAGTCCCTCTATCCAGGGTTTTATGTTTATAAAAACTCCTCAGTGTCACTGTGACGTGTTGCTGGTTCTCCTGGCAAAAAGGTCAAATCTCTGCTTTTTAACCTTTTTAGTACTTTTTACTCTGAAATGTATATTTGACAGAAATAAGTTTTTCTCTCACTAAAGTGTAACTAACTGTAATCCTGATGAGTGGGGGGGGGGCTTTCCCCCTCCCCTGTATATGTACATTTTATATATTTACACCTATTTACTGTATTTCCTCCCTGTACAATGACAATAAAGACTTTCTGTTCTGTCCTATTAATGTCCTGCTTCAGCGTCACCCAAAGCATGACTGAGTAACATAATGAAACCACAGTCTGGTGGGTTAAATTAAATAAATTAACTTTATTGCTGCAGCTGAACATAACCGACACAATGACACTCAATCAATGTATATAATAACCATTTAACAAAAAACTTTAAATTATATCTTTTTACTGCCCTGCTTTACTCGATTAAAGTAAATAAAATTATTAGTTTATTAAGTAATTTTATATTTCTTTTATGAAATAGCCATTTAAAGGAATGAGTACTATTTAGGTACTGTGTGTGTGTTTGTATACATGCACATACTACAAATGTGTATATATAGTACCTACATAGTACTGTTAATTATTAATTTCTTTAAATGGTTATTTAATGAAACAAATTTAATTAATTAAATTAATTTTATTTATTTTAATATATATATACATACATTCATTCATACATAGCGCTCTAATGGTGCTGAGAGTATGTGTGTGTGTGCACGCGTGCTCTAACATGGATCTGTGAGTGTGTGTATGTATGTGTGCACGCACGCTCTAAGAGGGTGCTGTGAGTGTGTGTGCGTACGCACGCTCTAACAGCGCTGTGTGTATGTGTGTGTGTATGTACGCACGCTCTAATGGCGTTGTGTGTATGTGTGTCTGTGTGTACGCGCACTAACAGCGCTGTGTGTGTGTGTGTGTACGCGCGCTCTGATGGCGCTGTGTGTATGTGTGTGTGTACGCGCGCTCTAATGGCGCTGTGTGTGTGTGTGTGTGCGTACGCACGCTCTAACAGCGCTGTGTGTATGTGTGTGTGTATGTACGCACGCTCTAATGGCGTTGTGTGTATGTGTGTCTGTGTGTACGCGCACTAACAGCGCTGTGTGTGTGTATGTGTGCGTGTGTGTGTACGCGCGCTCTGATGGCGCTGTGTGTATGTGTGTGTGTACGCGCGCTCTAATGGCGCTGTGTGTGTGTGTGTGTGTGTGTGTGTGTACGCGCACCCTAACGGCGCTGTGTGTGTGTGTGTGTGTGTACGTGCGCTCTAATGGCGCTGTGTGTGTGTGTGTGTGTGCGTGCACTCTAATGGCGCTGTGTGTGTATGTGTGTGTGTGCGTGCACTCTAATGCCGCTGTGTGTGTATGTGTGTGTGTATGTGTGCGTGCACTCTAATGGCGCTGTGTGTGTATGTATGTGTGTGTGTGCGTGCACTCTAATGGCGCTGTGTGTGTGTATGTGTGTGTGTGTGTGTGTATGCGTGCTCTAACGGCGCTGTGTGTGCATGTGTGTGTATGTGTGTGTGTGTATGCGCGCTCTAATGGCGCTGTGTGTGTGTGTGTATGTGTATGCGTGCTCTAATGGTGCTGTGTGTGCATGTGTGTGTATGTGTGTGTGTGTATGCGCACTCTAAGGGCGCTGTGTGTATGTGTGTGTGTGTGTGTATGCGCGCTCTAATGGCGCTGTGTGTGCATGTGTGTGTATGTGTGTGTGTGTATGCGCGCTCTAAGGGCGCTGTGTGTGTGTGTGTATGTGTGTGTGTGTGTATGCGTGCTCTAATGGCGCTGTGTGTGCATGTGTGTGTATGTGTGTGTGTGTATGCGCGCTCTAAGGGCGCTGTGTGTATGTGTGTGTGTGTGTATGCGCGCTCTAATGGCGCTGTGTGTGTGTGTATGTGTGTGTGTGTGTATGCGTGCTCTAATGGCGCTGTGTGTGCATGTGTGTGTGTGTGTGTATGCGCGCTCTATGGGCGCTGAGTGTATGTGTGTGTGTGTGTATGCGCGCTCTAATGGCGCTGTGTGTGCATGTGTGTGTATGTGTGTGTGTGTATGCGCGCTCTAAGGGCGCTGTGTGTATGTGTGTGTATGCGCGCTCTAACGGCGCTGCGTGTGCATGTGTGTGTGTGTGTGTGTGTGTGTATGCTTGCTCTAACGGTGCTGTGTGTATATGTGTGTGTGTACGCGCGCTCTAATGGCGCTGTGTGTATGTGTGTGTGTGTACGCGCGCTCTAACGGCGCTGTGTGTGCATGTGTGTGTATGTGTGTGTGTGTATGCGCGCTCTAACGGCGCTGCGTGTGCATGTGTGTGTATGTGCGTACGCGCTCAAACGGTGCTGTGTGTGTGTGTACGCGAACTCTAACGGCGCTGTGTGTGTGTTTGTGTGTACGCACGCTCTAACAGCGCTGTGTGAATGTGCGTGTGTACGCGCGCTCTAACGGTGCGGTGTATATTTGTGTGTGTGTGTACGTGCGCCCTAGCGAAGCTGTGTGTTTGTATACGCACACTGTAACAGCGCTGTGTGTGTATGTGTGTGTGTTTACGCGCGCTCTAATGGTGCTGTGTATGTGTGTGTGTTTACGCGCGCTCTAATGGTGCTGTGTATGTGTGTGTGTTTACGCGCGCTCTAATGGCGCTGTGTGTGTATGTGTGTGTGTGTACGCGCGCTCTAATGGCGCTGTGTGTATGTGTGTGTTTGCGCCCGCTCTAATGGCGCTGTGTGTGTGTGTACGCACACCCTAACAGCGCTGTGTGCATGTGTGTGGGTGTACGCACTCTAACAGCGCTGTGTGTGTATCTGTGTGTGTGTATGCGCTCTCTAATGGCGCTGTGTGTATATGTGTGTGTGTATGCGCGCTCTAATGGCGCTGTGTGTATATGTGTGTGTGCATGCGCGCTCTAACGGCGCTGTGTGTGTATGTGTGTGTGTGTGTATGCGCACTCTAACTGCGATGTGTGTGTGTGTGTGTGTGTACGTGTGCTCTAATGGCGCTGTGTGTGTATGTGTGTGTGTGTGTGTACGTGCGCTCTAACGGTGCTGTGTGAGTATGTGTGTGTGTGTGTGTACGCACGCTCTAACGGCGCTGTGTGTGTATGTACGCGCACTCTAACGACGCTGTGTGTGTATGTGTGTGTGTGTGTGTACGCACGTTCTAATAGCGCTGTGTGTGTGTGTGTGTACGCGCTCTAACGGCTCTGTGTGTGTGTGTGAGTGTGTACGCACGCTCTAACGTTGCTGTGTGTGTGTGTGTGTACGCGTGCTCTAACAGCGCTGTGTGTGTATGTCTGTGTGTGTATGTGTACGCACGCTCTAAAGGCGCTGTGTGTGTGGGAGTGTGTACTCGCGCTGTAACAGCGCTGTGTGTGTATGTGTGTGTGTGTATGTGTGTGTACGCGTGCTCTAACGGCGCTGTGTGTGTGTGTGCGTGCTCTCTAACGGCGCTGTATGTGTGTGTGAGTGTGTACGCACGCTCTAACGTTGCTGTGTGTGTGTGTGTGTACGCGTGCTCTAACAGCGCTGTGTGTGTATGTCTGTGTGTGTATGTGTACGCACGCTCTAAAGGCGCTGTGTGTGTGTGAGTGTGTACGCGCGCTCTAACGGCGCTGTGTGTGTATGTGTACGCGCGCTCTAACGATGCTGTGTGTATGTGTGTGTGCGTACGCACGCTCTAACAGCGCTGTGTGTGTATGTGTGTGTGTAAGTGTGTGTTTTGTGACTGTATGTGTATGTGTGTGTGTACGCGCACTCTAACGGTGCTGTGTGTGTATGTCTGTGTGTGTGTATGTGTGTGTATACGCGCGCTCAAACGATGCTGTGTGTATGTGTGTGTGCGTATGCTCTAACAGGCTGCTGTGACTTTGTGTGTATGTGTGTGTGTACGCACGCTCTAACGTTGATGTGTGTGTGTTTGTGTGTGTACGCGCGCTCTAACAGCGCTGTGTGTGTATGTCTGTGTGTGTATGCGTACGCACGCTCTAACGGCGTTGTGTGTGTATGTCTGTGTGTGTGTATGTTTGTACGTACGCGTGCTCTAACAGCGCTGTGTGTGTATATCTGTGTGTGTATGTGTGTGTGTACGCGCGCTCTAACGGCGCTGTGTGTGTGTGTATGCGCGCTCTAGCAGCGCTGTGTGTGTATGTCTGTGTACGCACGCTCTAACGGCGCTGTGTGTGTGTGTGCGCTCTAATGGCGCTGTGTGTGTGTGTGCACGCGCGCTCTAATGGCGCTGTGTGTGTATGTCTGTGTGTGTGTTTGTGTGCTTGTACGTGCGCTCTAACGGTGCTGTGTGTGTGTACGCGCGCTCTAATGGCGCTGTGTGTGTATGTGTGTTTGTGTACGCACGCTCTAACAGGGTGCTGTGAGTGTGTGTATGTATGTGTGACTCTGAAGGGGAGCAGAAAGATGATGGAGAGCAGCTTCGACGCAGGAGTGTGAGAAGCAGGCTGGGCAGGGGCACCGTGTCAAAGCAGCCAGACAACATGAGAGCCGGACTGGACACGAGAAAAACCAAATCAGAAAGTGATTTGAGGAAAGTCCCAGAGAAGCAGAGGACAAGGCCTATGGGGCAGTTAAACAGGAGAAGACCGGTCCCAATGTACACCAAGTCAGACATGGGACTGGTGAGACCGACGGCGTCAGACTGAGCAAAGTCCAGCCATGAGAGACCCGTAGAACAGGGCCTGGAGAGGTACGTCGAGGACAGGGGCAGCCAAGACACCAGCCTCATGAATGTTCATAATGAAAGGGCTATGAAAGCAAGGATAAAGAGTACTGCCGACTTACACTTTAAAAAATAATTTGTTAGGTCTATTTAATTAGTTAAGTATTCTACTGAATACTGTATAGTCTCCAAAACAGCCATAAAGTTGAATAAACCCTTATCTAAAATGGTATCAAAAACACAGGACATTACAAATTAAAGGTCGGATTTATAGCAGGGCTATAAACGTCAATTTAGCTAGATGTGCTTAGTCTTCAACTCAACTTGGTGTCAACAGCACATTTGCTGTAGATTGCAAAACACTAAAAAAAAAATTTTAAAAAAATTAACAAGAAAACGATAAAAAATGTCCAGCTTAATTTAAATGCTCAATACATCCTACAATGTCTCTTAAATGATTTTAATTATACAGATACATGACATCTGTCCCGTCTGTGACCATCTTTGCCCTGGCTGGGTCAGACAGTACTGGGCTCCTGATGACAACAATCTTCATAACCCATCCAGGAAGCTGCACTTCACCATCCTGCCAGGTGGTTAATAAACAGCATATCAGTATTGTATGTTCTGTTTAGGGAGATGACAGTAACACAAAATCATCAGATGTACCTACCAAGTCTTCTCTGAAGAGATCCTCTTCTTTTTCCTTCAGATACACCAACAGGGAACAGATAGCAACCTCTCTCCTTCTTTCTGAAAAATGGAAATTAAATCTCTCCAAAGGGTTACAGGACATTAGTAGGAAAGGAGAGACATTCATCAGAATGTGCTTTCTGATATGCAAATATCATTATGCATATTAGGAAATGAAAACATATGAGGCCAGGTTAAGCATGTTACTAGAGATATTATGTGGTACATTGGGCGGAGCTTAATTCTCCGCTTCTGACGTCATAAGAGGAAGTGGCTTATCCTTGATTCTGATTGGTCGAGAGTTTATGCCCATATATGGTATCAATACATGCTTATGCCACGTTTTGCCGATAGGGGGCGATATGGTTTTGGGAGATTGCCGTTATGTCCATATATGGTAACAATACATGCTTATGCCACGTGTTGCCGATAGGGGGGTTTGGGAGATTAAACTTTAATAGAATAAAAATACATTACATGTATTTTATTAATGTGCTTTTTTGATTACGTTTTTAAGGTATAATAAAACATAGAGCAGGATAATGGCAAGCTAGCGCATACACGTTCAGCGGGGGCGTCCGTCCGGCCCCGTGTTGTTAGTAAGCGCCGCGGCGTATTTTAAAAGAAAGCACCCAAATGTTTTAAAAGAAGAAAGCACCGAAAGAAGGAAAACTTTAGGGTTATTTTAAAAATAAAAGCAGTGTGAATTTAAACAAACAGGTCCGAAAGAAGCAGCAGAAGAACAAATTTAAACAAGCGCAAACGATAGCAGCACAACCAAACCAATAAACATACAGCCCGTCGTTTTAAAAGAAGCGATCACTCATTACATTTAACCAACACGAAAGACTTTAGTTATATTTACCAGGTTTGAGAAAGCATGTAAGCGGCAAACTTTTAGAAAAAATAGGACGAAACGATCCCGGAGACCCGCCACATGCGACTACTCTGTTTGAACAACGCGGGTCGGAATGGACTATCGCTAGTCCGGTGTTTGGCGCATGCGCACCCACGCCGACGCCCCTTTAAAAATGGCTACGCCGGCGGAGCGCCTGTTTTAGCAAATAAAACCCCTATAACCGTAATGTTTTTAAGTAATGAAGCACATTTCTGTCAATGTGAATAATAAAGTAAAGCGCTCTGAGCATTTTCGATAGCAATAATCAGGAAATAACGCGGTTAATTCTTGTTTAAACGAATGCATGCTCTCACTCTCGTGTGGCGCACGCGCGTAGATCCACACAGCATTTCCTTTATTGAGCCAGCTCGTTGCGTGAAGCTGCTGTCAAATGGCTACCAGGTGAAATTGTTGTCGTGAGGCGAGCCGTTGGCCTGGATTGTGAGAAGCATGCCGCCATTCTGGCAGAATGCACACCAATTCTATATTTTATATGCTTATTTGTAAATAGTGTAAAATAATCTATTTCTAATTTAAATAAAAGTCGATCTCTAACCCCCCCCCGGATTGCTTAGCTACAATTAGCTAAATTTATCTACGTATGGTTAATCAAAAGGTATAACCAGAACTTGAAAAGATGTATGACAACACATGCTGATCTTTTATTTCAAATAAGCCTCTTTAACCTCATCGTTTTTAAGCAATGAAACTCTTTTCGGCTAATGTGTTATTTAAAATAAAACATCTTAAGCATCTCCACAACAAGAATCAGGGAATAACGCTGGAGATCCTTGTTAAAATAACTCCATGTCGCGCTTGTGCGTGCAGCCACGATATCCACACACCACTGTCTTTTATTGAAAACAGCTGAGGCAAGTCGTTTTCGGAACTTTAAAGTGTGTATACAATAAGTAAACGTG
This sequence comes from Brienomyrus brachyistius, assembly GCF_023856365.1. NCBI lineage: Eukaryota > Metazoa > Chordata > Actinopteri > Osteoglossiformes > Mormyridae > Brienomyrus > Brienomyrus brachyistius. The sequence goes on along the minus strand of NW_026042328.1, from coordinate 2,176,659 downwards.
TGTAAAGGAAGTATAAAACGTGTTATAAAGCACATAGCCAACATTAATTAATAAAGAATTTAAGCATAATAGCCCAGACGTACCACGGCCTATAAGCCGGCAGAAAGAGAGCTATCCTACGGCCTACAAGATAAAAGTATATGGCACCAAATTGGAATCAGTAGTCGTTAAAAGAATAAAATACATTATATGAATTTATCAATGCGACATTTTAAATACGTTTTAAGGGGTCATCGGACGCGTCGAGCTTTTCTAGCTAGAAAGGAAAGAGAGTCGGGCAGTTTTGAATGGTAAAAGCAGTAGTTGTGTATTGTTAACGGTTTATTTTTAACAAAATGTCCTATTTTATAACCGTAAAAACACAGCAATCCTGTTTTTAGGGGGGATTTATGCGTATTGCATGTCTAGACATGTCGATCAGCTAATGTCCGCGGCAGTGGGAAACGGGTCGTAAGCGCGAGAGCTTATGGAGCCGTGAGTGATACGCCTATGAGAAGGAAGCGTCAATTGACAAATTGACAAATTGTTGCAGAGTGCGTGTAACTTCTCGTTTAACCGCTGGTCCTGAGTGTGACAAGCAGACAGACAGCATTCACGCCCCGGCAGAATGCACATTACGTCTATTTGTTAATCTGTTTTATTCGTAAATAGTATAAAATAATATATGTCTAATGGAAATAAAAGTCGATGTCTAACACAACAGCTCTGGGACTCTAGCATAGCCCCGGGCGCCCCGCTGCGGGCCTGTGGGGCTGGATGAAGGATCTAACTTCAATTGCTTAATCAGCAGGGTAAAGTGCCGTAACTTAAACGGGGGTATGACAAATTAGTATAAAGTTTTAAGCCAATAAGATTTAATTAATAAAATAATTTAGTTGTATTTTGTTAGTTTTATTTTCAATAAAACACACCCAGCGCATTATTAATTTAATAGATGCAGGAACTAGTGAGCGGTATTTATCTACGTACTTCAAAAACATTTTAAAAACTTTGTTAGACTAATACCTTAGTTATTTTAATAATTTAAGGGATAAAAACATTTGTTGTGTTTGTCAATGTGTTATTTTAAGTAAATGCGTTATTTTCCAACGCCAAAAGCCCTGTCATGTTTTAAGTGAGAAATGATATGGACTAGCAACTCTCTCTGGGGGAGCAACCCCGGTTAGGTACTATTAAGCAGCATTTAGTGACATGCATCAAAACACATTTTTAAAAACTTTGAAAGAATAAAGTCTTAGTTATTTTAAGAAATACGTTTTTCAGTAAATGTTTATTCACGCGCATGCACACAAACACACACACACCCCGGAGGTCGGGGGGGCTTTAGAGTTTAACTTTAGGTTGCTGATCGCAATGTGTGACCAAACCCCAAAGCACCCTAACTTAGTCGTTTACTAACTTATCGCGAAAAACAGACAGAAATAGACTTGTAAATTCTAAAGAAAAGACATTAACTGTTTTTTGTTAATGTTTAAAGGTATACAAACTACAGTTGTATCGGACACGCACACAAAAACACTAAAAGAGTTTGCTCAGTCAAAAAAAAAAACACCAAACATATATTGTTCACGTTTTTTATTAAAATGTATAAGGATTGTTTTGTTATAGGGAAATTTTTAATTAATATGAGTGTGATATAAGTCATTTAGTCAACAAGATTTAAGGCAGAACCTAAATGGCGGCTTGAAATGACCGACCAGGCAGGTAGAAGTGTGCTTTCCTTATCTCACAAGTCATGGAAGGCTGGGATGGGGGACACATAAGTGGGGGGTAGGAACTGTGGAATCAGGCAAGGGGGCAAGAATTTAGGATATAGTCTTGTTATTTTAAAGAAGGTGTACATGATTATTTAATTACTTTTAATAGGGACCAGTAAGATGCATTTAGCACCATGTTGCAAATACACATTAAAAACTTTAAAGAATAAGGTCATAGTTATTTTAATAAAGACATCCTACAAGGTGCCCACGGCCCTAACTTATATAATCTACAAGCTTGATCCGAGATGCTTGCTGAAGTACAATGCTAAGTTGACATCGGTAACGGAGCTGCAGCCTGTTTGATAGTTAATGAAACATAGTTCAAATTCAACAGTGTCAGCAGTCATCCACGATGCAGGGAGACTACAGATTGACTATAACGACCCCGTTTATCAGCTGGCATTATTTACATTTTTTTTGACAGAATAAAGCCTTAGTTATTTTAATGAATATGTTTTTCAGTAAATGTATACTCATGCTCATGTGCACAAACACACACACACACACACACACACACCGGTGGTCAGGGGCTTTAGAGTTTAACTTTAGGTCTGTGAAAGTATAGGACTGCAATGTGTATACAGACCCCAAAGCACCCTAACTTAGTCGTTTACTAACTTATCACGAAAAAACAGACAGAAATAGACTTGTAAATTTTAAAGAAAAGACATTAACTGTTTTTTGTTAATGTTTAAAGGTATACAAACTACAGTTGTATCGGACACGCACACAAAAACACTAAAAGAGTTTGCTCAGTCAAAAAAAACACCAAACATATATTGTTCACGTTTTTTTATTAAAATGTATAAGGATTGTTTTGTTATAGCGAAATTTAAAATTAATATGAGTGTGATATAAGTCATTTAGTCAACAAGATTTGAGGAAGAACCTAAATAGTGGCTGGAAATGACCGACCAGGCAGGCAGAAGTGTCCTTTCCTTATCTCACAAGTCATGGAAGGGTGGGGGGATGTAGGAACTGTGGAATCAGGCAAGAGTGTAAGAATTTAGGATATAGTCTTGTTATTTTAAAGAATGTGTACATGATTATTTAATTGCATTTAATAGGAACCAGTAAGATGCATTTAGCACCATGGTGCAAATACACATTAAAAACTTTAAAGAATAAGGTCTTAGTTTTTTAAATAAAGACATCCTACAAGGTGCCCAAGGCCCCAGCTTATATAATCTACAAGCTTGAGCTGAGATGCTTGCTGGAGTACAATGCTAAGTTGACAACGGTAACGGTGCTGCAGACTGTTTGATAGTTAATGAAACATAGTTCAAATTCAGCAGTGTCAGCAGTCATCCACGATGCAGGGAGACTACAGATTGACTATAACGACCCGTTTATCCGCTGGCATTATTTAAATTTTTTTGACAGAATAAAGCCTTAGTTATTTTAATAAATATGTTTTTTCAGTAAATGTGTATTCATGCTCATGTGCACAAACACACACACACACACCGATGGTCAGGGGCTTTAGAGTTTAACTTTAGGTCTGTGAAAGTATAGGACCGCGATGTGTATACAGGCCCCAAAACATATTAACTTAGTCGTTCATGAGTCTTATTGTGAAAAACCACGCAAAATAGACTTGTAAATTTTAAAGAAAAGACATTAATGGCTTTTGTTAATGTTTAATTGCATAAAAATTTTAGATGTATTTGTTAAACAGTCAAATAAAAATGTGTTATTTTAAAGTAGTATAAAATATAACCTTAACTTTGGACGCAAGATGGACAATCTACACACACAGACACACAGACACACACACACAGCAAAGCCCCAAGCATGCGCACAAGCGCACAACCAAAGGTGGGCTTTTAGAGTTTGCTCAATCAAAAAAAACATCAGACATATATAGTTTACGTTTTTTATTAAAATGTGTAAGGATCGATCTGTTAGAGCGCAATTTTAAATTAGTATGATTGTGATATAAGTCATTTAGGCAACAAGATTTGAGGAAGAACCTAAGTAGCGGCTAGAAATGATCGACCAGGCAGACAGAAGTCTGCTTTTCTTATCTCACAAGTCATGGAAGTGTAGGGGGATGTAGGAACTGTGGAATCAGGCAAGGGTGTAAGAATTTAGAATACATTTTTGTTATTTTAAAGAAGATGGCCATGATTATTTAATTATATTTAATAGGAACTAGTAAGCTTTAATAGGAACTAGTAAGTATTTAGCATCATGCATCAAATACACATTTAAAACTTTGAAGAATAAGGTCTTAGTTATTTTAATAAAGACATCCTACAAGGTACCCCACGGCCCCAGCTTATAGCGTCTACAAGAATGATTTGAGATGCTAGATGGAATACCATGTTAAGTTGACAATGGTAACTGATATGCAGCCTGCTTGATAGTTAATGAAACATAGTCCAGATTCAACAGGGACAGCGGTCATCCAATATGCCGGGAGACTAGAGAGTGACTATAGTGCCCCATTTAACCGTTGGTCCGTATTTTTTAAGAATTTTGAAAGAATAAAGTCTTAGTTATTTTAATAAATATGTTTTTTTTCCAGTACATGGTTGTTCATGCTCATGTGCACAAACACACACACATCGGGGGTCAGGGGCTTTAGAGTTTAACTTTAGGTCAGTGAAAGTATAGGATCGTTATGTGTATTCAGACCCCAAAACATATTAACTTAGTCGTTCATGAGTCTTATTGTGAAAAAAACCGACAAAATAGACTTGTAAATTTTAAAGAAAAGACATTAACAGCTTTTGTTAATGTTGAAATGTATAAAAACTTTAGCTGCTTTTCTTAAATGGCCAGAAAAATTGGCTCAACACTATTAGTTTATATGAGGATGGGGTGTTTGCAACAGTCACAATCCTAGCAGGCAAGCATAACATGCCAAAGAAACATCTCTTTCATTTATTTCAAAGCAGACACTTTGTGCAAAAGTTGTTTCCTCATTGCCCAAACGGCCACCAGAATTGGATGGTCCTTAAAGACCTATCATAAGACTTGGAGGCCCTGTCCTGAGGTTTATCAAAGACCAGGTTCTTACACTATAGGAGACTGATGCTGTTTAAGTACTAGACGGGATGACCCCTGCAATGACATTTGTAACATTTCAAGATGTATATTTTAAAAGAATGAAGTGCCTGGCCAGTAAGGGGTGCATGGTAACGGATGGTGGAATGTCGAACAGGTTTGTTAGAGGGTTAGAGGAGGCAGAACTATGTTTGGCTCTGCTCTCTCGATTATCTGAGTTCTGGACTGACATATTCAAAGTCATTGAGCAGGACATCAACATAGTTCTGCCTCCTCTAACCCTCTAACAAACCTGTTCGACATTCCACCATCCAATACCATGCACCTCTTACTGTCCAGGCACTTCATTCTTTTAAAATATACACCTTGAAATGTTACAAATTTCATTGCAGGGGTCATCCCATCGAGTACTTAAACAGCATCAGTCTCCTATAGTGTAAGAACCTGGTCTTTGATAAACCTCAGGACAGGGCCTCCAAGTCTTATGATAGGTCTTTAAGGACCATCCAATTCTGGTGGCCGTTTGGGCAATGAGGAAACAACTTTTGCACAAAGTGTCTGCTTTGAAATAAATGAAAGAGATGTTTCTTTGGCATGTTATGCTTGCCTGCTAGGATTGTGACTGTTGCAAACACCCCATCCTCATATAAACTAATAGTGTTGAGCCAATTTTTCTGGCCATTTAAGAAAAGCAGCTAAAGTTTTTATACATTTCAACATTAACAAAAGCTGTTAATGTCTTTTCTTTAAAATTTACAAGTCTATTTTGTCGGTTTTTTTCACAATAAGACTCATGAACGACTAAGTTAATATGTTTTGGGGTCTGAATACACATAACGATCCTATACTTTCACTGACCTAAAGTTAAACTCTAAAGCCCCTGACCCCCGATGTGTGTGTGTTTGTGCACATGAGCATGAACAACCATGTACTGGAAAAAAAACATATTTATTAAAATAACTAAGACTTTATTCTTTCAAAATTCTTAAAAAATACGGACCAACGGTTAAATGGGGCACTATAGTCACTCTCTAGTCTCCCGGCATATTGGATGACCGCTGTCCCTGTTGAATCTGGACTATGTTTCATTAACTATCAAGCAGGCTGCATATCAGTTACCATTGTCAACTTAACATGGTATTCCATCTAGCATCTCAAATCATTCTTGTAGACGCTATAAGCTGGGGCCGTGGGGTACCTTGTAGGATGTCTTTATTAAAATAACTAAGACCTTATTCTTCAAAGTTTTAAATGTGTATTTGATGCATGATGCTAAATACTTACTAGTTCCTATTAAAGCTTACTAGTTCCTATTAAATATAATTAAATAATCATGGCCATCTTCTTTAAAATAACAAAAATGTATTCTAAATTCTTACACCCTTGCCTGATTCCACAGTTCCTACATCCCCCTACACTTCCATGACTTGTGAGATAAGAAAAGCAGACTTCTGTCTGCCTGGTCGATCATTTCTAGCCGCTACTTAGGTTCTTCCTCAAATCTTGTTGCCTAAATGACTTATATCACAATCATACTAATTTAAAATTGCGCTCTAACAGATCGATCCTTACACATTTTAATAAAAAACGTAAACTATATATGTCTGATGTTTTTTTTGATTGAGCAAACTCTAAAAGCCCACCTTTGGTTGTGCGCTTGTGCGCATGCTTGGGGCTTTGCTGTGTGTGTGTGTCTGTGTGTCTGTGTGTGTAGATTGTCCATCTTGCGTCCAAAGTTAAGGTTATATTTTATACTACTTTAAAATAACACATTTTTATTTGACTGTTTAACAAATACATCTAAAATTTTTATGCAATTAAACATTAACAAAAGCCATTAATGTCTTTTCTTTAAAATTTACAAGTCTATTTTGCGTGGTTTTTCACAATAAGACTCATGAACGACTAAGTTAATATGTTTTGGGGCCTGTATACACATCGCGGTCCTATACTTTCACAGACCTAAAGTTAAACTCTAAAGCCCCTGACCATCGGTGTGTGTGTGTGTGTTTGTGCACATGAGCATGAATACACATTTACTGAAAAAACATATTTATTAAAATAACTAAGGCTTTATTCTGTCAAAAAAATTTAAATAATGCCAGCGGATAAACGGGTCGTTATAGTCAATCTGTAGTCTCCCTGCATCGTGGATGACTGCTGACACTGCTGAATTTGAACTATGTTTCATTAACTATCAAACAGTCTGCAGCACCGTTACCGTTGTCAACTTAGCATTGTACTCCAGCAAGCATCTCAGCTCAAGCTTGTAGATTATATAAGCTGGGGCCTTGGGCACCTTGTAGGATGTCTTTATTTAAAAAACTAAGACCTTATTCTTTAAAGTTTTTAATGTGTATTTGCACCATGGTGCTAAATGCATCTTACTGGTTCCTATTAAATGCAATTAAATAATCATGTACACATTCTTTAAAATAACAAGACTATATCCTAAATTCTTACACTCTTGCCTGATTCCACAGTTCCTACATCCCCCCACCCTTCCATGACTTGTGAGATAAGGAAAGGACACTTCTGCCTGCCTGGTCGGTCATTTCCAGCCACTATTTAGGTTCTTCCTCAAATCTTGTTGACTAAATGACTTATATCACACTCATATTAATTTTAAATTTCGCTATAACAAAACAATCCTTATACATTTTAATAAAAAAACGTGAACAATATATGTTTGGTGTTTTTTTTGACTGAGCAAACTCTTTTAGTGTTTTTGTGTGCGTGTCCGATACAACTGTAGTTTGTATACCTTTAAACATTAACAAAAAACAGTTAATGTCTTTTCTTTAAAATTTACAAGTCTATTTCTGTCTGTTTTTTCGTGATAAGTTAGTAAACGACTAAGTTAGGGTGCTTTGGGGTCTGTATACACATTGCAGTCCTATACTTTCACAGACCTAAAGTTAAACTCTAAAGCCCCTGACCACCGGTGTGTGTGTGTGTGTGTGTGTGTGTTTGTGCACATGAGCATGAGTATACATTTACTGAAAAACATATTCATTAAAATAACTAAGGCTTTATTCTGTCAAAAAAAATGTAAATAATGCCAGCTGATAAACGGGGTCGTTATAGTCAATCTGTAGTCTCCCTGCATCGTGGATGACTGCTGACACTGTTGAATTTGAACTATGTTTCATTAACTATCAAACAGGCTGCAGCTCCGTTACCGATGTCAACTTAGCATTGTACTTCAGCAAGCATCTCGGATCAAGCTTGTAGATTATATAAGTTAGGGCCGTGGGCACCTTGTAGGATGTCTTTATTAAAATAACTATGACCTTATTCTTTAAAGTTTTTAATGTGTATTTGCAACATGGTGCTAAATGCATCTTACTGGTCCCTATTAAAAGTAATTAAATAATCATGTACACCTTCTTTAAAATAACAAGACTATATCCTAAATTCTTGCCCCCTTGCCTGATTCCACAGTTCCTACCCCCCACTTATGTGTCCCCCATCCCAGCCTTCCATGACTTGTGAGATAAGGAAAGCACACTTCTACCTGCCTGGTCGGTCATTTCAAGCCGCCATTTAGGTTCTGCCTTAAATCTTGTTGACTAAATGACTTATATCACACTCATATTAATTAAAAATTTCCCTATAACAAAACAATCCTTATACATTTTAATAAAAAACGTGAACAATATATGTTTGGTGTTTTTTTTTTTGACTGAGCAAACTCTTTTAGTGTTTTTGTGTGCGTGTCCGATACAACTGTAGTTTGTATACCTTTAAACATTAACAAAAAACAGTTAATGTCTTTTCTTTAGAATTTACAAGTCTATTTCTGTCTGTTTTTCGCGATAAGTTAGTAAACGACTAAGTTAGGGTGCTTTGGGGTTTGGTCACACATTGCGATCAGCAACCTAAAGTTAAACTCTAAAGCCCCCCCGACCTCCGGGGTGTGTGTGTGTTTGTGTGCATGCGCGTGAATAAACATTTACTGAAAAACGTATTTCTTAAAATAACTAAGACTTTATTCTTTCAAAGTTTTTAAAAATGTGTTTTGATGCATGTCACTAAATGCTGCTTAATAGTACCTAACCGGGGTTGCTCCCCCAGAGAGAGTTGCTAGTCCATATCATTTCTCACTTAAAACATGACAGGGCTTTTGGCGTTGGAAAATAACGCATTTACTTAAAATAACACATTGACAAACACAACAAATGTTTTTATCCCTTAAATTATTAAAATAACTAAGGTATTAGTCTAACAAAGTTTTTAAAATGTTTTTGAAGTACGTAGATAAATACCGCTCACTAGTTCCTGCATCTATTAAATTAATAATGCGCTGGGTGTGTTTTATTGAAAATAAAACTAACAAAATACAACTAAATTATTTTATTAATTAAATCTTATTGGCTTAAAACTTTATACTAATTTGTCATACCCCCGTTTAAGTTACGGCACTTTACCCTGCTGATTAAGCAATTGAAGTTAGATCCTTCATCCAGCCCCACAGGCCCGCAGCGGGGCGCCCGGGGCTATGCTAGAGTCCCAGAGCTGTTGTGTTAGACATCGACTTTTATTTCCATTAGACATATATTATTTTATACTATTTACGAATAAAACAGATTAACAAATAGACGTAATGTGCATTCTGCCGGGGCGTGAATGCTGTCTGTCTGCTTGTCACACTCAGGACCAGCGGTTAAACGAGAAGTTACACGCACTCTGCAACAATTTGTCAATTTGTCAATTGACGCTTCCTTCTCATAGGCGTATCACTCACGGCTCCATAAGCTCTCGCGCTTACGACCCGTTTCCCACTGCCGCGGACATTAGCTGATCGACATGTCTAGACATGCAATACGCATAAATCCCCCCTAAAAACAGGATTGCTGTGTTTTTACGGTTATAAAATAGGACATTTTGTTAAAAATAAACCGTTAACAATACACAACTACTGCTTTTACCATTCAAAACTGCCCGACTCTCTTTCCTTTCTAGCTAGAAAAGCTCGACGCGTCCGATGACCCCTTAAAACGTATTTAAAATGTCGCATTGATAAATTCATATAATGTATTTTATTCTTTTAACGACTACTGATTCCAATTTGGTGCCATATACTTTTATCTTGTAGGCCGTAGGATAGCTCTCTTTCTGCCGGCTTATAGGCCGTGGTACGTCTGGGCTATTATGCTTAAATTCTTTATTAATTAATGTTGGCTATGTGCTTTATAACACGTTTTATACTTCCTTTACACACGTTTACTTATTGTATACACACTTTAAAGTTCCGAAAACGACTTGCCTCAGCTGTTTTCAATAAAAGACAGTGGTGTGTGGATATCGTGGCTGCACGCACAAGCGCGACATGGAGTTATTTTAACAAGGATCTCCAGCGTTATTCCCTGATTCTTGTTGTGGAGATGCTTAAGATGTTTTATTTTAAATAACACATTAGCCGAAAAGAGTTTCATTGCTTAAAAACGATGAGGTTAAAGAGGCTTATTTGAAATAAAAGATCAGCATGTGTTGTCATACATCTTTTCAAGTTCTGGTTATACCTTTTGATTAACCATACGTAGATAAATTTAGCTAATTGTAGCTAAGCAATCCGGGGGGGGTTAGAGATCGACTTTTATTTAAATTAGAAATAGATTATTTTACACTATTTACAAATAAGCATATAAAATATAGAATTGGTGTGCATTCTGCCAGAATGGCGGCATGCTTCTCACAATCCAGGCCAACGGCTCGCCTCACGACAACAATTTCACCTGGTAGCCATTTGACAGCAGCTTCACGCAACGAGCTGGCTCAATAAAGGAAATGCTGTGTGGATCTACGCGCGTGCGCCACACGAGAGTGAGAGCATGCATTCGTTTAAACAAGAATTAACCGCGTTATTTCCTGATTATTGCTATCGAAAATGCTCAGAGCGCTTTACTTTATTATTCACATTGACAGAAATGTGCTTCATTACTTAAAAACATTACGGTTATAGGGGTTTTATTTGCTAAAACAGGCGCTCCGCCGGCGTAGCCATTTTTAAAGGGGCGTCGGCGTGGGTGCGCATGCGCCAAACACCGGACTAGCGATAGTCCATTCCGACCCGCGTTGTTCAAACAGAGTAGTCGCATGTGGCGGGTCTCCGGGATCGTTTCGTCCTATTTTTTCTAAAAGTTTGCCGCTTACATGCTTTCTCAAACCTGGTAAATATAACTAAAGTCTTTCGTGTTGGTTAAATGTAATGAGTGATCGCTTCTTTTAAAACGACGGGCTGTATGTTTATTGGTTTGGTTGTGCTGCTATCGTTTGCGCTTGTTTAAATTTGTTCTTCTGCTGCTTCTTTCGGACCTGTTTGTTTAAATTCACACTGCTTTTATTTTTAAAATAACCCTAAAGTTTTCCTTCTTTCGGTGCTTTCTTCTTTTAAAACATTTGGGTGCTTTCTTTTAAAATACGCCGCGGCGCTTACTAACAACACGGGGCCGGACGGACGCCCCCGCTGAACGTGTATGCGCTAGCTTGCCATTATCCTGCTCTATGTTTTATTATACCTTAAAAACGTAATCAAAAAAGCACATTAATAAAATACATGTAATGTATTTTTATTCTATTAAAGTTTAATCTCCCAAACCCCCCTATCGGCAACACGTGGCATAAGCATGTATTGTTACCATATATGGACATAACGGCAATCTCCCAAAACCATATCGCCCCCTATCGGCAAAACGTGGCATAAGCATGTATTGATACCATATATGGGCATAAACTCTCGACCAATCAGAATCAAGGATAAGCCACTTCCTCTTATGACGTCAGAAGCGGAGAATTAAGCTCCGCCCAATGTACCACATAATATCTCTCTGTTACTTCCATTACGTAATTATTCTCTACATGCCATTTGCTTTGTTTTAATCTTTGATCCTGTCTCTGTCCAAAGCTTTCGACTAGAAATTACAGTGTGTGTGGACAAGTACTGTAACAGCCCATGGGGAACGAACCCTTACCAGCTCCAATCCTCCATCTTTAATGTTCGTGTCACTTCCTTATTTCCACTGCGGGATTTCAGTTACCTTGTAGTTGATTTCCCAAGAAATATTTCTAAGATACCTGTAACACACTCAGTTTATTTAACTCACTTGTAATGTGCTTAATACTTACCTTAATACATTCTCATCTTACCTGTGATGTCTAAGTATTTACTCAATATTAACTCCTGATACCAATCCTATGGCCAGTACTTCCCTCAATTTACACTCCTAAACCTAGCTGTGATATTAAGCATTTACTCAGCACTCCTAAGGTACATATAATGCGTTTATGTAATTATGGATTTTACACATCTTCTCTGCTTGAAAGAAGAATGAAATAGAGAACACAGTAAAAGATGTACAAATCGAGTGGTTTTGCATTTGAAATTTTATTTCTGTGCAAATAGTAAATTTAGCTTCACTATTCACTCTCAAGTAAAAGACAAACCACAATGCTCATGAGATTAATTCATTATCATGATTAGCTAATGTAACAAACACAACAGCCTGTTAATTATATAAAAAAAATCTAGATTTAATTTATTTATCCATACATGTTCCTAATTTGCTGGGTCTTAATTTTTGTAGCCCCTCCTCTCGAAGAATCCAAGACCATTATTTTCGGGGAGTATTGGTCCAGTTTTGCCATTAATGTTGATTCCAGGTTAACGGTGGTGATCCTTCTCAATTCATCATTTATCTGTACAGAATGAGACGCAGTTAACCGGCACAAGTAGTAAATATAAATCACAGAATCTTAAGTAGCACAAGTTATTCTGTATATTAATATATATTCAGCTTCAGCTTCAGAAGCTCGACGTTCTTTATCATTCTGCCATCCGGTTCATAACAAATGCTCCTTTCAAACCCATCATTGTACCCTGTATTCTTCTCTCAACTGGTCTTCATTGTACACCCGCCGTAAAATCCATTGGCTTATGATTATTTACAAAACTCTCCTTGGTTTTTCCCCTCCTTACTTACAGGAATTGTTACACTTTTCTACTTCTGTGTATAATACTCGATCTGCTAATCTGATTCTGTTGACAGTTCCTAAGGCTACTTCTGTACTTGGCCTGTCGTCTTTTCAGAACGCTGCTGCTAGAGACTGGAATGACCTGCAGAAAATGTTAAAACTGGATAATTTCATTCCTAAATCAGCTTTCCAATCTCGGATTTCAGCTTATTTTAAAGACGCGTGTCGCTATTATTTAGACTAGCCGCTCCAAGTCATTGCTACTCTTTTCATTGCTGCTCCAATGTTCTTATTGTTTATATAATATTTTATGACATTTTTCGTAATCATGCAACTTATTCACTGTTTCTTGCTTCATTTCTTTATTATTATTTTTTTTTCGTAATCTTGTTTAAATTGTATATATGTATCTTTCTTAAAATGTTTTTGCCCTTTCCGGGCCACAGTTGTAAATAAGAAACATGATCTTAATCTGTCTTGCCTGGTTAAATAAAGGTAAATAAAAATATAAAATTACCTGTGCTGCATCAAAAAGAGCAGGCTATCTTTGACGTCACTGACAAGTATCACAACTTCCTGTCTGCGTATGGAGAATGTTAATTCTAGTTTTTCACTGATGATCTGGCAGTTGTTCCTCTTCTTCATTTCGTCAAGAAGTTGTAATCTTTCCTGTTCCAAACTATGGAAGTAAATTAATGACAAAAGTTGTTCATGAAAAAAAAAATACGTTGAATTACACTTATCGAATAAAAACGCATTGCATTGATGATTCTTTGAATTTTTAGGGACTGTAATTTAATATATGTGTACATTTAAACATTGAATATTTCAACTGAAAACACTTCATTTGTAATTTCATTGCTTAAATATTCAACACAAAAATATTCGGCTTCCAAAATTCAGTTCCAAAACATACAGCATTTAAAGTACATCTTTATAATTGAGACTCATGAATTCAGTTAATTTATTTTCGCCTCAAAATAAATTACAAAAGAACAAACAGTTGAACATATTGAAAAACGCTTTATCCGCATCTTTATTATTCAAGCGGTGATATTCACTCCTCTTATTTCTGCTTTACGATATTAAGTCCTGTTATCTTCGCTGTTCCAACTACGCTGCCACAACTTCAGCGGTTTAAAATACGGTCCGAAATCCGACCTCCTACACCCGGGACCAGCAGGATGAGCGACAGGCTGCCTGCCGGTAGAGAAGCGCGGTCAGCATGCAGCAAGCGGCAAGTGCCAGGGCTGCCTCACTTGGCAGCAGATTTTCTTTGATTGTGTCGTTTATGTTTCTTGTCGTTTACTGGTCAATATGATAACTTATTGTGCCCCCAAATAATAGGTTTTCGCGTAATTCGCTAGCTGCATTAATTATCATCAAACTTATCTTGCTAACGTAAGATGCCTGCGGACACCTACAAGCTCCACCAGCTTGCACGCTGGCCAGCTGGGTAGCTGGGATGGGATAGTAGTCGATTTGGGGACCGACGGGTCCGCGATGTCGCCCATGACACCAGGAGGGACCTTAACAGCACTGTGGCTGCCCGATCTGCGGACGCATGCGCACACTGGTTTTTAGTGTACGTCACTATTTGATCCGTATACTAACAGTGATTCTTGCAGGGAACATTGCAAACTTAGTAGATGTAACAGTGGACGTTTTATTTCCACTTGCACTCATGTGTGAACCAGCTTTTCGCATATACTGACCTCTAGTGGTATCAGGTAGAACTGCTTGGTTCTCTCTCAATTTTGGAGATTAAGCCTGCGGTAAATTCTACATAAACAGCGCTCTGATGTAATTAATTATCCATACTTTAGTGAACGTTCCAAATTAACAGTGATTGATAGGGATTACACCTCCCACCTTGTAGATGATGTCAGTGTACTTTGTCTTATTGTTGATGTAGTTTTGAGTGAATTTTTGTCGAAGTTTTGAAACCACACGTGTGGATAGCTAATATTCCGTTTCTCCCCATATTAGCAATGCTTATGTATCTCAAGCTGTGCTGCCCCGCGGAATCCCAATTCTGTGCTGTTTGTGCCGGGTGAATAAAATCGCTCAATGGTCCCACGTCCCCTCGTTCTTTGAGTGAAAACCACAACGCAGACATATGAGGGGTTACATAGACATATATTAAAAATACGAAAAAGTGAGAAGTAATGCAAAAACTGGCAATCAGTGTCCATCTCTAAAAAGGAACTAAACAAAAACATTTCAGTAGGATAAAATATTTCTTCCCCTGGTACCTCATTGAATCTTTTCCTTGGTCTGTTATGATTTTACTGATAAGACCAAATGTGTACAGCTTTCCGATTATAGCTGCAGAAACGTCAGATGCAGACTTGGACTTCGAGGGCTCAGCCACGACCTACTTTGTGAATAAATCTGTCATATTTATATACATATTTATTGCATCTTACAGTTTTACGAAGTGGACCAATGAGGTCCAAACCCAGAACTGTCCTGACTTCTTTAACCTGTTCAAATAATATTTATTAGTAATATAAATAAACCAGTGTACGCATGCGTTCGCAGTTCGGGCGGCCACAAGCACTTTGAAAGTACGGGTGCGTACGAGTCCATGCAGAGAAGAAGATGCTTTATTGTCTGTGGTCTGTTGGTCAGAAAGTCCAAGACCCAGTTGCACAGGTGTGTGTTCAGTCCAAGGTTGTGCAGTTTGATGGCCAGCTTGATGGGGAGATGGTGTTAAAGGCGGAGCTGTAGTCAATAAACAGCATCCACACATAGCTGTCCCGCTGCTCCAGGTGTGATAGGGCAGTGTGGAGGGCCAGTGCAATGGCATCCTCAGCTGACCAGTTTGACCGGTAGGCAAACGGATGTTGGTCCAGGGAGGGAGGGATGTTCTTCTTGATGTGTGAAAACTTGGTATTTTGATCCTTATAGAGAACACTGAAAATTCCCCAAGTTTTATTGAAAAATTCTGATGCAGTCCAAAGTTATGGCCCTTTCAAATTTGGGTGCCACGCCCCTTTTCTGTACTCGCTAATCGTGCATATAATTTCTAAGGGTTTTCAGGAGATTATATCTTAATTTCTAAGCATGCCAGAGAGCTGAAAATTGCTGTCCTGGCCTTCTTTTCCCTGCTCTTTCAGAATCTTAGAAAAGTAAGCTCAGGGGAAGCACTTCAAAGTTATGGACCTGCAAAAATCAGTTTTTGGTTCAACCTCAGACACTTTTTTCGGATTCTGACCCCAAGCTGTGGGGTCACCACCACACCTACATCCAATATTCTTCTATATTTTTGTTATTTGAGGAATATACTGTAAGCAGATGCAAATTCATTCTAAATGACCATTTATTCCTTGATATATTGCCATCTGAAAATGGTCACAGGTGAAAAATCCCCCACAGGACCCCCTACTTCGGGGGCGTGGTTAACTGTGTAGATAGTTAGCGATGGGAATGAAATTTATACAGTTGAAAGAAGCATATCTGAACTATAAATATTGAAAATATAAGTATCTCAACTCAACTCCTTCAATATAAACTCCCAGGGTCAAATATGACATTTTCAAGTCTTTCCATTCAGCTGCCAAGAGGTCATTTTTGAGAGTACTGCTCTTGAAATGTGAATCTAATGAGAAGGAGCACTGTCAGACAGATAACATAACTATCGCAACTTAACTCCTTCAGCATATCGTATTGCAGTTAATAAATGAGCATTTGGCATGCATGAGCTCCCCCCCTGCAAATAACTTCCAAGCAATATGGCCCTTTACATTCATTTTGCTTTTAATGATTTATTTTAACCGTTAAATTGTTAAAACAATTGGTTAATTTAAAGCTCTGTTATTACAAAATACAAAAATGTGCCCCATTGCCCCACTTGGGAGTTTTTGGTTCCTCCCCTCTGTTGTTATCTGACTTTGTTTATTTAATTTCTTTCCCTCCTTTTCTCCGTTCTGTATTACTCTCTCTAATGATATTTAATGTTTCTTCCATATAAAGTGCCTAGGAATGACTCTGTTGTGAAAGGCGCTATATTAAAATGAATGAAATTGAATCGAATTTTCTCTCAGCAAGAAATATTTTTGGGGTTTTTCCAAGAATTCCCCGAATGACGGATGAGTCTTGCAGACATGGGGCAGACAGGGG
The DNA here is from genome assembly GCF_023856365.1 of Brienomyrus brachyistius. NCBI lineage: Eukaryota > Metazoa > Chordata > Actinopteri > Osteoglossiformes > Mormyridae > Brienomyrus > Brienomyrus brachyistius. The sequence continues at coordinate 2,159,788 of NW_026042328.1, read as the reverse complement.
GAGCACGGGGCAAACAGGAGGAGCGCGGGGCAGACAGGAGGAGCGCGGGGCAGACAGGAGGAGCGCGGGGCAGACAGGAGGAGCGCGGGGCAGACAGGAGGAGCACAGCGAATGACGGATGGATCCTGCAGACATGGGGCAGACAGGAGATGCACGGGGCAGACAGGAGGAGCACGGGGTAGACAGGAGGAGCACGGCGAATGACGGATGGGTCCTGCAGACATGGGGCAGACAGGAGGAGCACGGGGCAGACAGGAGGAGCGCTGGGCAGACAGGAGGAGCGCAGGGCAGACAGGAGGAGCACGGGGCAGACAGGAGGAGCACGGGGCAGACAGGAGGAGCACAGGGCAGACAGGAGGAGCACAGGGCAGACAGGAGCATAGGGCAGACAGGAGGAGCACGGGGCAGACAGGAGGAGCACGCCACTGCCAGCTGAAAGTTCTAAAACAATGTTCCTCTTTTGTTCATGTTTGTTTTTCTGCCACCGAACCATCAGGAATCCATAAATACTAGGAGCTTATAAATACCACCTACTAGGTAAGATGTTCCCCAAAAATTTTAACATTTTCCACTAAAACACACACATCATTCTGAAGAAACGCTTTTGCTGTTAGAACATGGGTAACACATGTTTATATTGGCCTAATGTACAGGATATACTCACCACAGTGTCAATTCATACCACTCTATTCCTGGCCTTTTATTTGAGTTGAGGTGTAGCAATATGAAGCACGTGTACATATGGCTCTGGTGATATTTCTGTACCCCGCAAAATGCAAAACGCCCATCTTTGCATGTGAAACGCAGATAATTGACTTGTTGTTATAATTATTTTTTTAATGAACTCTAATTACCGATAATCATCACTAACTACACTTCCTCTGAGAATTAAAGGGTAACATGTCAAAAACGAACCCCCGACTCACTAACCCGGCCGCAGGGAGATTAAAGAGAAAATATCCAACAAAGCACTGCGCTTTTAATAAACATTCAACGGATTATGAGCCAGTTTCTTTAAAATGAGGCTAAACGTTTCGTCCCGCGTATTCCAGTAATACATTCATGTCCGATACATATTTGTATCTCAAATGAAACAGAATACTGCACTGCACTACAGCATATGCATATAAAACTCTGCTTAATTACAAAGCAATGGGACTGCATATCAATTATGGATCAGAGGGAGAAGGAAATGTAGGTCTACTGATCTTAATGCCATGCAATCGCACAGTGAGGACTCCGGTATTCTAAAGAAAGTGGCGGTATTAATTACAGGCGCTTTCTCGGGGTTCACCTTCAGTAGTCACCTCCACCCCCCTCTGATGTGGCTTTGTCTTCTCGTCTTCTACGTGTCCCGTTTTGGAAACGGCTACACATGTCTTGCGGTGGCTTTGATCAAAAATAGTCTCGCTAATTCTGGGGTTTGTGCGCACCGCGGTTGCGTGCGTGGGCGTGGACGCTCGGTGGCGCGCCTCGCTGTCTGCCTCGCGCACGCGCGCGCTCGCGCTACGCCGCACGTGTAAGACCGAAGAAGCGGAAGCGCGCAGTAAAGGCGCGCGAGATGCTGGCCACTGAAGGTGCTGGAATAACTAAATATTTGCTAATTACGCTTTATATGTGCAGGAATAAATGTTGCAACACTTCATTACATAACTACATAGTAAGTTGTTACTGTATATAAGAAGACTGTAATAATATTCAGAATAATCGGTATACTAACTTCCAACATACAAATTTATTAATATTTGTAAAATACCCTGGTTTATATCTGATGCCAGGCTCATTCAGTTTAACAGGAAAGTGTACGACACGGTATTTTACAGTTCTTTTTTTATCTCATCCCTCATTCATAAGAGAGGGAGTAACTCCCGTGAAGAACTACGTCACCAGATGGTTTCGTATAAAAGGCGCTTCTCCTCCTGGCCGCGAATCAAACCCTGCGCTCCTGTAAGTTTTATGTGTCAGTCCTACTACAGCCGCTTTTGATATTCTCTTCACGAGCGAATATATTAATTTGGCATTTGGAATAGAGGTATGTAACAAAATTTACATTTTTAAAGTACTGTATTTTAATATTATTACCAAAAAATGCAATAAAACGAATTATTCGAACATAATTACAGAATGTGACAAATACCTACAAATGTGTTATATTTATTTATTATTATATATATTTTTTTTCTTTTCCAAACTATTACTGAGTAAAGCTGTACCGGTAAAGCTGGCAGTGGTACCAGGGGACATTCTGAGCCCAGGACATGCTTGCCCTTTTGGGTGATCCCCAATGCAGTTTCCATCCACAGTTCTCTGATCCTCAGAAGCTGCCAGCTTCCCAGTACCGTACCTGTCTTGCATGTGTGCTACGAGGCCAGGCTCTGGACACGCACCCCCCAGGGGTGAGGTTTATTTAGGGAGTGATGTGGCGATGAAGGGGCTGTGGAGGCGAATTCGGGGTGAAGCACCTCTTCCCCTGAACAGACAGGCACAGAGCCACCGGCCCACCGGAGTCGAGGTCCGATCCCTTTCCGGCAGGACTCTGGCTTGGCGATTAGCGGCCTCCGGGGTGGACATGCGGGTGCTGGCCACTCTGGGGGTGCGGTGGATTCCCATTGGCCGTCGCGTCCCGCATGACGCTCCACTCTGCAGCGACCGTTACGCAGCTACCCGCCACAGTCGGCTCGCCTGCTCTTCCGTGTGGTTCCAGAGAGCTTTCCGGAAGAGGGCTTAGGCCAATGTGGTCTTTCACACTGACATCGACCACGAGTGAGCAGTGAAAGTTTCAGAAATTGGAGTGGATTGCTGGAGCGGGTCATATTATTAAGGGTTACTGCAGTAACTGCCCTCCAGGGATCTGAACAGGCAACCTTGTGGTTACAGTGACATGACCGTCCCCTGTATGTTCTGATGTATACAAACTACTAGGCTTGCTGTTGTCATTTCAAAGCTAGTGGTCCCATGGTATCATGTAGGGACGTCTATGCAGGCTGTGCGTTCTCTGCAACATCGCTGATAATTTAGCACTTCAGCAGGATTGTCAAGGAGAAGCACAAACCATGATTCTCTTTGAGGTTTTAGTCAACAATAAGCCGGCTGCAATATGAAGATGGAACCTGATGTACATCTTGATTTTTTTTTTCTTGTGAGGAATCATCATTGAAAATCCCGCATGTGTAAAAGATCTCTGCAGGGTTCTGGAAAAGTCTCGCTTATGTCTACTTCGAATGGCCCCCGATACCTTCAGACGCATGACTATAAAATCTCAGCTTCTCTTAACCCCCACTGATCATATAACCCATAACCTCAATTATCTCCCCATGTGACTCGTCGCTGCCTCTTTCCGAATGTCTCTTTTTTCTCTCTCTAGGAGCATTTTTTGAAACTTAGATTAACAGAACAAAGACTTAAAAATGAGAAACTTAGTCCTTTGCTTAAGCAATTAAAAATACATCTTTGACAGTAAATTTTTACTCTGTGCTCAGCTATGGACATGCAAAAATGGACCATTTGTGACCCGAAAGTCACTGAGCTTCTAAATACTGACAATTTCCTTCAAATTACTTTCTTAACAGATCCTGCCAGAATTGAGTTGAATAGAAAATGTTTTGACGGATTTTTTCGCGTTATTGCCCAAGCTTGTGCAGATGCTGAGTGTCTATTTTATCATGACCGTATTCACAAGCGAAACATACACAGGACGCATGTAGGAATATGGTCTGTTATTACTTATATATCATATGCAGCACGGGGAGGGGAAATGTAGGCATATATGTGTTATTTATGGATGATATTAATAGCAAAATGTTTTCAAATAATTAAAAATCTTTAGTATCTGTTAATCTGCGATGGGCTGGCCCCCCATCCTGGGTTGTTCCCTGCCTCGTGCCCATTGCTTCCGGGATAGGCTCCGGACCCCCCGCGACCCACTAGGATAAGCGGTTTGGAAAATGGATGGATGGATAGTATCTGTTAATTACTCATATCAGGCCTTTTGAGAGGCAGGCCTGTTGTTGGATAGTTGCTCATTGGGTAACAAAAGTTTAGGCTGACTGGCATCTCCAAGTTAAGTTTAAAGTGTCTGCTGTCGTAACATGTTTTTTTCCTTTCTGTGAGATAATAAACAAGCAAAGAAAGACACTGAAAATAAATAAGCGCTACATCGGTGTTTCACAAAACATTTCTGCTGTCCGCCAGATGGCGCTCGTGGCTTAATGATAAGCAGCCAGCAGAGGTTGTAGACAGCAGTTGTTGACATTTTAATAAAAATCACACGAGAACGCGACAGATTTCTTAACAGGAGCGTGTGAGCCTTTAAATTCGGGCGCATTAAAACCATTAATATCGGGCGCATGACTCTATTAAGCACAGGGGATGGCAGCTCTTCCGAAATGGAAGATACTCTATTTACAACCGCTGTTGCTCTAGTACCAGCAGCGGCACATAGAGAGAAGCTAACAATTCACACGGCACTCCGTGTTACACGCTAAGGAAACGCATGCATTCCACGGCAAACATCACACGGGTGCGACATTTACTATCTAAAACATAAATACACAAACACTTACATTCACACCGTTCACACTCAAGCGCGGTGCATCCTATACCGCATAATTAATCTTGCTGAGCAACTCTGTGACGTTAGCTAATCGTGGCCGGCAGATGGGGTTAGAACAAAGATGCTGAGAGATCATCTGATCGTCTGATTCCTTCATTACTTTAAACGAAGTGGCAAAAAGGAAAATATAACTTGCCAAGGGGAGAGTGGCGATGGCAGTGGGAGGGAAGGCTTAACCTGCCCTTTCACTTACCCATCTCATTAGTTTTTCAGTGCTGCTGCCTGCAGTTGTAAGCTGCTTAACGGCCCTGTCACTGGCACTGCAATGAAACTGAAATAAAGAAAACCGGAAATATCACAAGAAGTGTCTGCTTCTCCCAGTGTATCATTTTGTGAAATGACTGACTGGCAGCAGAGTCGCAGTGCGGGTCGAGATAAGCACGCAGTGACCTGATCACAGACCTCGCATAAGGCCTGTATGGTGATAGGTGACAGCTTGCCGAACAGCTTAATCCAGTGATGGGTTACACTCTGCTTTCTGAATCAACTGCCAGTTTTTGTTTTCCAGTCCGACCCTTTGTATTGCCTAATGTCCATAATGTGAAATCAGTGCAGTAAACATGGTCATTCCTTGCAGTGAATATAATTCATTCAGTGCACTATTTATTAGTGCAGTGAAGCTTTATTATTGCAGTGGATGTTTTTGATGGAGCTCGCACAGGGGTGCTAGACCCCCCCGTCCACGAAGTGCTGAAGGACTATGGTGAAAAGTGTACGAGCCCGAATGTCTATCAGGGGAAAGTGATCTGTTATAGATTTGGTTTCTGTTCTCTGTCAAAGCGACGTTCGCTGTCACTATCTGCAGTGTGGACAGCTTCGTTTTCACATCGTGTTACAAGATTTCTGTAGAACCTTCCACAGATGTACCTGTGAAAGTAGAGGTGTTACATCTGAGACGTGAGAATGTGAAAGCCCCCGCCCAGCCCCCCCGCATCCTCCCACATGTCGTTATCGCACGACACACCAGGGTGTGAGAAATGGTCACCGGTACCACATTGCAAATTCCTGTTTATCATCTATCTTTTGTATGATTTCATCTAAGCTGCTGCAGTCAGATTTTTAAAATTAAGGCAAAGATACATTGATATTAATAACCAGTAACTGAGGAGGTGGCGTGTCCGGGGCGGGGGGGGGGGGGGAGGGGGGGCGCTGTTACATTTTCTCAGCATGAAATTAATGGGCACCACCAGCAAACACAGGAGCAGCCTTTTCTGCAGCTTCCTGAGATGTTGCCTGGAGTCGCTGGGCGTCTGTCTTCAGAGCCTGAGCAAATGAATCGGTCCCTGGCTGTGAATCGGTCCCTGGCTGTGAATCGGTCCCTGGCTGTGAATCGGTCCCTGGCTGTGTCCTGGCTATTTGGTCTGGGAGACCGAAGCCTCATGTGTGCGGTCGGGCTGACAGCTGCTGTATGTTCTTTGGAGAGTAAGACTCAGATTTTCTCACGGGATTCGTTTCCTTCTTGAGGAATTGTGTAGGACAGCAAATCTTTCTTCCAGTATCTTCTGCACTTTTGCGTCTCATGTTCACCACATGTCCCATTATCAGTAACAGCGAATGCAAACACGTGCTCCGTGACCAAATGCTGTCATTAATGGGTGTGGCCCAGCGGGTTGGGATGCTGCGCCTGTGACTGGACACTTCCTGGTTCTAATCCCTGGGTGGGCATAGTGATGTCAGTGTTGGGCCCCTGATGAGGCCCTTCACCCTACTGCTCCAGGGACTGACTGAACCTGCTTTCTCATAAACGTACATTGCTTTGGATAAAAGTGACTCCTAAAGAATGTAAAATCTCTCTTTATTTTAAGGTTTGATATATTGGGAAGCCTGCTGAGATACAATGAAGACATGGATGCTGGGGTGGACTCTGATGTTCCTGCTGCTGCAGCATGCCCAGCCGACTCAGGTGGAAAACTGTGCAGGTAAGGACCTGGTACTCTATGCTTGGTACTCTGTGCTTGGTACTCTGTGCTTGGTACTCTGTGCCTGGTACTCTCTGCTTGATATTCTGTACCTAGTATTCTATGCCTGATACTATATGCGTGGTACTCTATGCTTGGTACTCTGTGCCTGACACTCTATGCTTGGTACTCTGTACCTGGTACTCAATGCTTGGTACTCTGTAACTGGTATTCTATGCCTGATACTGTATGCCTGGTACTCTATGCTTGGTACTCTGTGCCTGGGGCTCTATGCTTGGTACTCTGTACCTGGTAATCTGTGCTTGGTACTCTGTGCCTGGTAATCTGTGCTTGGTACTCTGTGCTTGGTTCTGTATGCCTGGTACTCTGTGCTTGATACTCTGTGCTTGGTACTCTGTGCCTGGTACTCTCTGCTTGATACTCTGTACCTAGTATTCTATGCCTGATACTATATGCGTGGTACTCTATGCTTGGTACTCTGTGCCTGACACTCTATGCTTGGTACTCTGTGCCTGGTATTCTATGCCTGGTACTGTATGCGTGGTACTTTATACCTGGTACTCTGTGCCTGGTAGTCTGTGTCTCTCCTGAGAAGCTCAGGAGTTGGTACTCTATGCCTGAGAAGGGTAGAGGACACAGTAGGTTAAGTGAACGTGGCTGTAAGGTTAATTTGCATATGAATGTTATGATTATATTGCTGTATTATAGTGCTATTAGAGTGCGTGCTGGTGTATAGATGATCTCCGTGGTTGAGGTCGGCGTCCTTCTTGCAGGCTGTAGCACGGCAGCCATGGACCTGGTCTACATCCTCGACGGCTCTTCCAGCGTGGGTGTTTCCGATTTCGACACGGCCAAGAGGTGGCTCATTAACGTCACCAGCAGCTTCCTGGTGGGCCCCCAGTACACACGGGTGGCGGTGGTCCAGTACAGCGATACGCCACGGCTAGAGGTCCCGCTGGGTTTGCACCAGAGCGCTCACGACCTCATCCGGGCCATCGGCGCCATCAGCTACCTGGGCGGCAACACTCAGACGGGACGTGCCCTCAGGTTTGCCAGCGAGCACGTCTTCCCCCCGGCCTCCAGCGCCTGGTCGCCCAGGCCGGCCCGGCACCGCATCGCCGTGGTGGTGACAGACGGCAAGTCGCAGGATGACGTGGTGGACGCCGCCCTGGAAGCCCGAGCCCAGAACATTGTGCTGTTCGCCGTGGGAGTGGGCAGCGAGGTGGCCAGCTCCGAGCTGGTCTCCTTTGCCAACAGGCCCTCGTCCGCGTACGTGCTGTACGCCAAGGACTACACCACCATTGGGTACATCCTGGGCGCCATGCAGCAGAAGCTGTGTGAGGGTGAGGCTCTCAGGGTGACGATACCCCAATGCTACTCAGGCCCCTTCCACATTGATACTGGGCACCAGATTTTTATTTGAAAAACTTTCACTGGCAGCGGAGAACTTTTCGCTATCATGCAGATCCGGATGCGATCTCCTGGTTGGCTGTTGCCTGGCAACGTTGCGGCGTGTATAATCACCTTTATAGCCGGCAGTGTCACACTTCAGCATTCACATCAGCCTTTATCTACTTAGCGGAGTCTTTTGTCCAAAACAGAGCACAGGCGAGGCAGGCAGTGCTTAAAGAAGCAGGACGACTCACTGCTCTGCTCTCCTTCTCCGTGCAGCCCAGTGAAGCAGAGAAGGTGGTTTTCAATAAAAACAGCTTTGATCGTGTGGTGGTGGGGGCGGGGGGGGGGAGGTGTCATCTCCAAGCCACCGAAACCTCTGCTCCCGTGGGGGGAGGGGGGGGGGTGTCGTCTCCAAGCCACCGAAATGTCTGCCCCCACGCACACTGAAGAAATAACAGGAAGTGAGATAATCACCTACCAAGCTGAGCCAGTGGAAAGTGCACTTTGACATTGTCTGCCTTCTCGTACTATAACAGTGAGAATGCGGCCATTAAGCCTGGTTACTCCTTACATATGGGCATCGTTTCAGATGATGACCAGATAAAGGACAGTGTTTCCCAAGCCGGGCCTCAGGAATCCCCTCGCAGGGAGCTGGGGGGAAGCAAACACGTGCAGCAGTGGGGGGGGGTCCCCGAGGACCAGCTTGGGAAACACCGAGGGAGGGGCCCTTCTTAGACCGGAGGATGCTGCTGCTTTGCTTAAACGGCTTCAGTAAGACGGCAGGACTGAGCATCGAACCAAACCCGATTTCACAGAACCAGACCAGGGAGCCCAGTGGACAGCAGCAGCCACAAGGAAGCTCTTACACATGTGAGAAGCAGATGTGACCACAAGGCAGCCGGAATGTTCTGGAACATTTGATAATTAGACAGAGCGGCTCAGATTTAGCAGTACCTTCTGTTACTCGTTACTCTGTATTAGTGACTCTGAAGAATTTTTTGTAAAGTGAAATTTTTCTGTAATCTTGTTTGCATTTATTAAGATTTCCACTTTTAAATTTGACTTAAAAACGTTCCTGTTTAATGAACGTTACTCTCCCTGTACAGATTTTTTTTTCTCCTCCTTGTAGTGTCCTTGGTTTAGTGAAAGGTGCTATACAAATGTAATACTATTATTATTATTATTACTACGTACTTATGTTTATTATTACCTATCACCTAGTGACCCAGTTTTTTTAGGACTTGAGCTAAATAGATAGATAGATAGATAGATAGATAGAACTTTATTAATCCCTCGGGAAGGTTCCTCTGGGAAATTCTAGTTTCCAGCAGCAGTACACCAGCATATTACAAGTTACAAATACAATAAAAAAACAATATAAGAGAAATTTAAAATACACATACTAAAGTAAGAAAACCTCTGCTCTTGTATGTAATCTTCTGTTATTTTTAACCCTTCAGAGTCTGTTTGTCCAGCACAAATCCCTGTGGGTTTGAAGCACGAGAAGGGATTCGAGCTGATATCGGGAATGAGGATTGAGCGGAAGGCCGTGAAGGTGCCGGGCTCTCTGCAGTCGGAGGGGGCCTACATGCTGAGCCACGCAGTGGACATCACCGAGAGCACTAGGTGGGTGACCCTCCGCCTGGCCCGCACTGGCCCGCACTGGCCCGCACTGGCTCTGCTACATCACTGCAGCCAGAAGCTCCTTAGTGGTCACTGTTTTCCTTCAGTAAACACGATGGAAGTACAGTAAGTAGAGAAGATGTGTGTTTGGAAAGTCGTCCTGTGTGACATGCTCCTGCAGGCTTAGACCTGCCTCCTTGCTCACATTCACAGCCTGGGGTGGGTTTGGTACTTATCACCTCCCGGTACACATTGCTGTCTGCAGGGGGGTCTTCCCCGAGGGCCTGCCCCCGGCCTACGTGTTCGTGGCCACGCTGAGGCTGAAGGAGCCCACCGACCGGGAAGCGTTCGACCTGTGGAGGATCCTGTCCAGGGATGGCGCCGTGCAGGTCGCCGTGACGCTCGACGGCAAAGGCGGATCCATCGCGTTCAGCACCACCAGCACCAACAGCCAGCTGCAATCGGCTCGCTTCGGCGAGGGGGCCGTTAAGGTCTGTTTAAGGGGTTAAAAATCACACGCAAAGTATGCAAGTGGAGAACAGGGGAGCGTTTCTTAAACACAGCAGGAAAGGGGCAGAGGGTGAGCAGCAGAGATGAAACGCAGACCATACTGCGCTTTCAGATATACTCATACACCATGAGCGCGACCTTGGCAGCCTGTAGGTCGGGCCAGAACGAATGAGAAAATGCTGCATTCGGTTTGGACAAATTATCTGCAAAGAGTTATAACTGTAGCTGGTGCGTGGAGCGATGCGCTCACCCTCACCCTAACGATCAAAGGACAGTAAGTTTGGGTTCAGCATGGGGGGGGGGGGGGTTGAGGTCTCCACCCATTTCAGGCGGTTGTATTGCCTGGTTTTGATTATTACAGCCCCCCCCCAATGCCCACATCATTTACGCCCACGGATTACAGTAACTCTCACCTCTCATTTCATATAAAGTGCTGACACAGGTGTTGTTTGCTGTCCTGGGAAGGGTGTGGGGGTGTCGTGCTGAACTCAGGGGTGTCGCACTGAGCTCGGGGGTGTCGTGCTGAACTCGGGGGTGTCGTGCTGAACTCGGGGGTGTCGTGCTGAGCTCGGGGGTGTCGTGCTGAACTCAGGGGTGTTGCACTGAGCTCGGGGGTGTCGTGCTGAACTCGGGGGTGTCGCACTGAGCTCGGGGGTGTCATGCTGAGCTCGGGGGTGTCGTGCTGAACTTGGGGGTGTCGTGCTGAGCTCAGGGGTGTCGTGCTGAGCTCGGGGGTGTCGTGCTGAACTCGGGGGTGTCGTGCTGAGCTCGGGGGTGTCGTGCTGAACTCGGGGGTGTCGTGCTGAGCTCGGGGGTGTCGTGCTGAACTCGGGGGTGTCGTGCTGAGCTCGGGGGTGTCGTGCTGAACTCGGGGGTGTCGTGCTGAACTCGGGGGTGTCGTGCTGAACTCAGGGGTGTCGTGCTGAGCTCGGGGGGTGTCGTGCTGAACTCAGGGGTGTCGCACTGAGCTCGGGGGTGTCGTGCTGAACTCGGGGGTGTCGTGCTGAACTCGGGGGTGTCGTGCTGAACTCGGGGGTGTCGTGCTGAACGCAGGGGTGTCGTGCTGAGCTCGGGGGTGTCGTGCTGAACTTGGGGGTGTCGTGCTGAGCTCGGGGGTGTCGTGCTGAACTCGGGGGTGTCGTGCTGAACTTGGGGGTGTCGTGCTGAGCTCGGGGGTGTCGTGCTGAACTTGGGGGTGTCGTGCTGAGCTCGGGGGTGTCGTGCTGAACTCAGGGGTGTCGCACTGAGCTCGGGGGTGTCGCGCTGAACTCGGGGGTGTCGTGCTGAACTCGGGGGTGTCGTGCTGAACTCGGGGGTGTCGTGCTGAGCTCGGCTCATCCACAGAGGCTGTTCGATGGCGACTGGCACCACCTGAAGCTGCAGGTTCAGCCCCGCAGCGTCGCCTGCTTCCTGGACAACGTGCTGGTGGCAGAGAGGCTCCTGGACCAGGTCATGCCCATCTACATCAACGGCCGGACGCAGGTCGCCAAGGCAACCAGGACAGGAGTCAGCGTCCCGGTGGGTCGCGTTTCCATCCGTGTCATCGGCTAAAAGGGGCATTTCGGGGCAGAGTTTATTCTCAGCCATTTTATATTAATCTGACAGTTTAGGGCAGTGTTTCCCAAGCTGGCATGTGGGGACCAACACCAGCAGACAGTCCACATTTTTGCTCCCTCCCAGCTCCAAAAAAAGGAGCAAAAACATGGACTGTATGCAGGTCCCCGAGGACTGTATTGGGAAACACTGGTGTAGGGCTCTTACAGCATGATCATAATTATTTTTTCCTAGGATAACTATCCAGTGTTCTTATTGCCTAAGTTGCATATGATTGGTTAATAACACTGTCAATCAGGAGTGGCCAGGTGACTGTTCACAAATATGCCCACCAGTGCTTTGGTCTGCCTGTTAATCGCCAGACCCATCACTGCTTGTTATGTCAGGGCCCCTGTGGTCTCCATAGGAGACAGAGGCCCACAGTGCAGTTCAGGTCCCATTAGGCATTGCGTCATGCATTTCATTCTGACTAAGCACTGATGCATTCAGTTTGACTAATCGCATTCGTAATTTACATCAGTCTGTGGTCCCTCTCAGTGCTAATGCCGTTAGCTTTGAAATCAGAGCCAGGAAATCTCCCCCCCACCCCCCCACCCACACCGCCCCAGAGCTCCTCAGGCTTCGGCCGTAATTTGGTAATTTAAAGGGGCAAGAATGCCAGCGTGAGTCACCTCTGTGTGCTTCTGTGCTTCCCTCCCTTTCAGATCGAGGTGCAGAAGCTCAGGCTGTATTGTGACCCACAGCAGGCGGAGAGAGAGACAGCATGTGAGATCATCTCTGTGGTGAGTCTGCTGCTCACCTGTCTGCCTGTCTGTCTGCCTGCCCGCCTGCCTGCCTGTCTGTCTGTCTGCCTGGCCGCCTGCCTACCAGCCACACACCTGCCTGCCTGCCTGTCTGTCTGCCTGCCCGCCTGTCTACCCGCCGCTCCCCTGCCTGCCTGCCTGTCTACCCGCTGCTCGTCTACCTGCCCGCCTGTCTACCCACCACTTGCCTGCCTGCCTGCCTGTCTGTCTGCCTGCCCGCCTGTCTACCCGCCGCTCTCCTGCCTGCCTGCCTGCCTACCCACCGCTCGCCTGCCTGCCTGCCTGTCTGTCTGCCTGCCCGCCTGTCTACCCGCCACTCTCCTGCCTGCCCGCCTGCCTACCGGCCGCTTGCCCGCCTGTCTACCCGCCGCTCGCCTGCCTGCCTGCCTGTCTACCTGCCACTCGCCTGCCTGCCTATCCGCTGATTGCCTGCCTGCCTGTCTGTCTGCCTGCCCGCCTGTCTACCTGCCGCTCTCCTGCCTGCCCGCCTGCCTACCGGCCGCTTGCCCGCCTGTCTACCCGCCGCTCGCCTGCCTGCCTGCCTGTCTACCCGCCACTCGCCTGCCTGCCTACCCGCCGCTTGCCTGCCTGCCTGCCTGTCTGTCTGCCTGCCTGTCTGGCTACCCGCCACTCGTCTGCCTGCCTATCCGCCACTTGCCTGCCTGCCTGCCCACCGCTCACCTGTCTGCCTGCTGCTCCCCTGCCCACCGCTCGTGATATTCACTCATTCTCTGCATCTTTCTCTGCACAGGTGGACAGCAGGGTGAGTTGCCGATCCTTGCAGCTGTGTGTGTGCCACGCGTGCCTGCCAGTCTGTGCCAGTCAGCGGGTATTGTGTCTCACCCTGTGCAGTGCCCTGCAGACCGAGCCCCCAGTGTGGAGCACTGTCGCTGCCCCCGTGGGTATCCAGGCCCCCCTGGCCCTCCGGGGCCCATGGTAAGCCTCCCTTCCACCCCCCCAGCCTAAATCTCAGTCCTTCTGCTATGTGAATATCTATACACTGTTGCTTTTCTTTGGGTGTGCCAGTAGAAAATGGACCCTACCTTAACTCTCTGGAGTTGGCGATCCCGCACACGGTACAACACAGAAATCTCACCAAACCTTTTAAAAACTCCGCATTTTTTTTAATGATATTTTAAAACAGCCCCAGTAACCCTGAATGATTTACTTTTCAAATATATATATAGGTTGAAACTAAATATATTTTAGAGCTTTGTAAGGAGATTAAGAAGAAGAAGAGTGACTGACTGGAGTGTCTGACCCTTGAGGCAGAGCTGATCGGCCATCCATCTGCAAACAGCGCCAGTGTGCCTGCACAGCGCCAGTGTGCCTGCACAGCGCCAATGTGGCTGCACAGCGCCAGTGTGCCTGCAAACAGCGCCAGTGTGCCTGCACAGCGCCAGTGTGCCTGCACAGCGCCAATGTGGCTGCACAGCGCCAGTGTGCCTGCACAGCGCCAGTGTGCCTGCACAGCGCCAATGTGGCTGCATGTATTCTGTCCCTGCAGGGTCTCCATGGACTGAAGGGCCGTGAAGGCCCCCCCGGCCCTGACGGTAAGCCTGTGAGTACTCCTCCCCCCGTGTCTCTCTCTACCCACACACCTCTCCATTAAAATGGAGGAACTTTGGTGAAAAGCGTCAGACTGACTGAATCCCCAAATCGCCGCTGAGGTTTTTGTGTGGAAGTTAATAAGCTTCATCAAATGCTGAAGCTTATTAACACCTGTGTTTGCACTGTTACCGTGCGTCGTCTGCTTTTCAAATTCCGCAAAATGTACATTTGTAATGTAATAATAGCGATAGTTCATTCACCTCCATGGGGAAATTGAGTCATTTTCTCATAACCCATCTTATTCTCCATAAAACCAAAGCCGTATGAACAGGTGAGAGCAGGTTTCAGTGTCAGAGCAGAGGCTCAGCCAGTGTGCAGGACCCACACTGGGCCAAACGGGGTATGAGTCTGGAACCAGCAACCACCTGGTTATAGGCACAGAGTCTCACCCCACAGAGCTACAAAGCATCCCAGTGTCACATTGCACGCATCATCAGACTGTAACTGATTATCTTCTGCGAGTGAATCAGTCGCGTATCAACATGGGGCTGGGGGGGGGATTTCCTCACTGGGTGTATGACAAGCCTGTCTTTCTGAAGGGGAAGCCGGGCCAGCCAGGAGTTCCCGGAGAAGCAGGTCCGGCTGGGAACGAGGTGAATGGCGCCCAGAATACACTCGCTCCGGTAAAGGCCATGGCGTGACATTGCACCGAGCCCCTTAAATAACACCATGGTTCTGTCCCTCTGCCCGTGTGACAGGGTGAACCGGGATCGCCAGGCCCAACGGGATATGCTGGACCACCAGGACTCAAGGCAAGCCCCCCCATTCTGCTAGGAACGAGGGAAAGCCAGTCCAGTGTTCCGTGTGAGACAATCTCATAATCTTGTGTGCGCAGGGTGATCGAGGACTGCAGGGGCCCCCAGGGAGGACCGGGCCGCCAGGGAGGACCGGGCCCCCAGGACCCGTGGTGAGGCCTGTGCTCAGCCAGCCCGCTCGCCTCGTGAAACTGTAATGCAGTGAAAGTCAAGCAGTGCTGTGTTTTCTCTACCAGCGGCTACATTTCAGACGGCTAATGGCACATTTCTGTCCTCGGAGCGGAGACAGACGGACAGCTAGCTGGTCTCTCCCCGAAATATGTGCATCTCATTGATATTCAGCACCACAGGCCTCTCCTGCAAAAAGTCGATACGAGTGTTTATGACATTCATTGTAAAATGAAATTAAAACCGATGGAAAGAGAAACAAAGTGAATAAACGCTACGACCTGCCATAGCTGCATTCATGTTAGCTGCACACTTTATACGAAAGAAAAATTTGAGACAAAAAAAAGACTTTTACGAAGGAAGAGAGTGGAATGGAAGAGAGTGAAATGAAGGTTACTCTGTTACATTGCTTTCTTACAGATTAAAGGCCCAGCTGTGACGCGGTTAAACTTAGCCGCTGTGGCACATCACTGGAAAAAGGTATCGGTGAGGAAACAAACGTTTAACCTATTATGTATTACGGGGGACTTCCTGAACTTTCCGTTATAAAGGCAGAAACTGAAACAGTCCTTCTGACAAAGTCAGACTTGTGAGTCTATTTTACATTACAGGAAGCGGAGAGCACCGTAACCGTGCCTCTGTGCTTGTGTGGCCTTTATAATGATCAATGCTAAATTCTCATGAAGTAACCGGAAGACGTGCTTCCTTCCTGTCTCGTAGGGAAGCTCAGGGGAGATCGGCCGGCCCGGACCAATCGTAAGTGTTCATTGTGTGTTCAGTGATTGGATAGGCCTCATACCGATATGGATTCTCATTGGGCCTCTGTATATGTATGCTTCTGACTGGCTGCGGATTTCCGAGCCGTGCGGCTGTCTGGCGGCGACTCCCCCCTGTGTCAGGTCCCCTGCGGTGTCTCCCCAGCGTAACCCTCAGTGTCCTCCCTCCCTCCACAGGGCATGCCGGGCGCAGAGGGCCAGAAGGTGAGCCTGTCGTACCCCTTCAGAAGCTGTACTCCCTTCTGCACTGAAACGCTCATTTGCATTCAGGCACCAGAGAGGCTACCTGTTTTATAGCAGGCAATTGGCAGGCCAGCAGGGCAGAGATTAAGAGCTTGGACCCCTAACTCATCAGAAGGCTCCTGATGTCTAACCCTTAACAAAGGCAACTAACCTGCATTGCTCCTGTAAAATTAACTGTGCCAGGGCATTACATATTAATATGCAGTTCATTTTAATTTCTCACACCTTTTTTGCAATGCAGACTAGTGCTCTCTACTGCTGCCACAACTCGTGTTATAATAGTGGGTGTCTGTGGGTCGGTTGGTACCTGAGTATCTGTGGGTTGGTACCTGAGAGTCTGTGGGCCGGTCGGTACCTGAGCGTCTGTGGGTCGGTCGGTACCTGAGTATCTGTGGGTCGGTCGGTATCTGAGAGTCTGTGGGTCGGTCGGTACTTGAGCGTCTGTGGGTCGGTCGGCATCTGAGTGTCTGTGGGTCGGTACCTGAGTGTCTGTGGGTCGGTCGGCATCTGAGTGTCTGTGGGTCGGTATCTGAGAGTCTGTGGGTCGGTCGGTATCTGAGAGTCTGTGGGTTGATACCTGAGTGTCTGTGGGTTGGTCGGTACCTGAGTGTCTGTGGGTCGGTCGGTTCTGAGTGTCTGTGCGTTGGTACCTGAGAGTCTGTGGGTCGGTCGGTACCTGAGCGTCTGTGGGTCGGTTGGCACCTGAGTATCTGTGGGTCGGTCGGTATCTGAGAGTCTGTGGGTCGGTCGGTATCTGAGAGTCTGTGGGTTGATACCTGAGTGTCTGTGGGTTGGTCGGTACCTGAGCGTCTGTGGGTCGGTCGGTACCTGAGCGTCTGTGGGTCGGTCGGTATCTGAGAGTCTGTGGGTCGGTCGGTACCTGAGTGTCTGTGGGTCGGTCGGTTCTGAGTGTCTGTGGGTCGGTATCTGAGAGTCTGTGGGTTGGTTGGTACCTGAGCGTCTGTGGGTCGGTCGATACCTGAGCGTCTGTGGGTCGGTCGGTATCTGAGCGTCTGTGGGTCGGTCGGTACCTGAGTATCTGTGGGTCGGTCGGTATCTGAGAGTCTGTGGGTTGGTCGGCATCTGAGTGTCTGTGGGTCGGTACCTGAGTGTCTGTGGGTCGGTACCTGAGTGTCTGTGCGTCGGTCGGTACCTGAGTCTCTGTGGGTCGGTACCTGAGTGTCTGTGCGTCGGTCGGTACCTGAGTCTCTGTGGGTCGGTACCTGAGTGTCTGTGGGTCGGTACCTGAGTGTCTGTGGGTCAGTTGGTACCTGAGTGTCCAGGTTCAAGATGAATGTTTAATTTTTTCTGCTGCATAACTGAATGTTAGCATGAACAGTTATTCTGACTTTATTATTTGATTGTTATTAAGGAGACAATCCCTTTGGAGCCAGTCCTAATGCAATGAAAGGTGTCTTATACGCAGATAAGAGCCTGTGATAGACTAACTCAAAAGCGGCTTGATGGAGAAACGCTAGACAGCCGATCTACAGAATGCATCCGCGTCAGGGAATATTACGCAGCCCGGCGACTCTCCAGAACAGGCCCGCCTTTAAAATGCAGCCAGAGCTGCTGAGAGACGGTTATGCTCCCGTTATGAACAGCGATGGGAAGGTCAGTGAGTCAAAACTCTGATGGTGTTTACATGGAAAAGCCAGATGCGTGTTTCTCCACCTGCCTGACTCCATATCACATGGAAAGCGGAGTGTTTTGTGTTCCAGCACAGAGAGGCAGCTTGCCAGCGTGAATGATTCCGTTTGTTATCAGGGTTAGGGTTAGGATGGCCAATCAGGAAAAGCCGCACTCACTCACAGACCTGACTGCACGCTAGTGAAACGCGGAACTTCCGAGGACTTGCTCATGATACCTTAGTAATTATTAAATATAAATATTCTGCTGTCAGATGCTCAGTTCTGAATGTGTTACTTACCTCTCTGCTTTCGTATTTTTGCATGTTCATTTATGCATATTTATCTATTCTCACTCAGGGCTAAATAAAATCAGGTAGAATAAGGGAAATGGGCACCGATGAAATGTTGTGTTCAGCAGTTAGCAGGGAGCTCCTTAAGGGCCCTCGAGATCAGAATCGCGGAGCAGTGGGGCTGCGCTCGTGCTCGTGCTCGGGGGGGGGGGGGGGGGGCTGAAAGCTCCTGAGATTGATAGGCAGGATGTAGCCGAGCGTAAGGAGTGAAGACGGCGTGACAGAGGGCCGCTCACTCTTCGTGGTCCTTTGATGTCTTGGATTCCCCGTAACCTGTCCCCTGTTCCCCGGCTCCGTCCCTCTGGGCCGAGGTCTGAGTCTCGCTTCCTCGCTTTATCTCCTCCGCCGCTGCACAACGGCAGTGCTCTAGCCGACTGGATGGTCGGCAGATCGTCCGATCATCAGTGTGTTGCCAGATTTCATGCTGAGATCAGAGGGGGACACCCCCAGGATGGCTGTGTGGTCCTCCGTGTGCCCCGCCCACCCTGCTAACCCCCCAGCGGGGTGATCCTCCACATGTTCCTTAGCTGGCCTAACGGTTGTTTCTGCGTTCGATTTGACAGAGCTCCTCCTGATGGTGAGGAGTGGTAGTACATTCGAACTGATAGGGCTAAACCTGAAGCCCCTGAGTGACCTCATTCTGCACACCTACCAGCGGCATGTAGAGGGGCGGGGCCACAGGGGCACTGCCCCCAGCTGAGAGCTGATTCCACCTCCCCTGTCACTCACCAATTCCAAGCACATGTCTAATGATAAGTTTGGCCCCACTGTATGAATAATAACCCCTTTAATGCCCTTACGAATTCCTAGAATCAGCCATGATACCTACCGGTACTATCTGGTCTTGTTAACTGGTGAGAGCCTTAAGACTTGCAGCAAACTAATAAATGTTAAAAATAAAGTAAGGATGAAGTTAGATGTTTTGTACCATACGCATCAGCACTTTACACTAAAAAGGAGTCATTTTTAGTATCTGCTTTTGAATTCTGATTGGGTAATAAGAATAGATTAAAACTAGGAGAGATGGAGAGACTTTACGCTTAAGCTTGGCATTAATATAGAGGAAAAGCACTGCATTCACAAAGACGTATGAGAGAGACACTGCATTCACAAAGTCGTGTGAGAGAGACACTGTATTCTGTCACACAGTATCTGACACCACAGAAGGCTGACGTCTGTTCCAGTTTGGGGGGAGAACTTGCCTTTGCTCCCGTGGGAAAAGTTTTCCAGCAGTTTATATTTGTGGCTTCGCTTGTCATTCGTATATGCATCCGTGGGAGAGAGGGTGGGGCCTCCTGTCACAAAGGCTGGCGGGGGCAGCGGGCGGAGGGCGTGAGCCAGCGGGCAGTCAGGTTGCAGTCGCCGGGGGCAGTCAGGGTGCAGTCGCCGGGGGGAGGGCGCGAGCCAGCGGACAGTCAGGGTGCAGTCGCCGGGGGGAGGGCGCGAGCCAGCGGACAGTCAGGGTGCAGTCGCCGGGGGCAGGGCGCGAGCCAGCGGACAGTCAGGGTGCAGTCGCCGGGGGGAGGGCGCGAGCCGGCGCACAGTCAGGGTGCAGTCGCCGGGGGGAGGGCGCGAGCCGGCGGGCAGTCAGGGTGCAGTCGCCGGGCGGAGGGCGCGAGCCGGCGGGCAGTCAGGGTGCAGTCGCCGGGGGGAGGGCGCGAGCCGGCGGACAGTCAGGGTGCAGTCGCCAGGGGGAGGGCGCGAGCCGGCGGACAGTCAGGGTGCAGTCGCCGGGGGGAGGGCGCGAGCCGGTGGGCAGTCAGGGTGCAGTCGCCGGGGGGAGGGCGCGAGCCGGCGGGCAGTCAGGGTGCAGTCGCCGGGGGGAGGGCGCGAGCCGGCGGGCAGTCAGGGTGCAGTCGCCGGGGGGAGGGCGCGAGCCGGCGGACAGTCAGGGTGCAGTCGCCGGGGGGAGGGCGCGAGCCGGCGGACAGTCAGGGTGCAGTCGCCGGGGGGAGGGCGCGAGCCGGCGGACAGTCAGGGTGCAGTCGCCGGGGGAGGGCGCGAGCCGGCGGACAGTCAGGGTGCAGTCGCCGGGGGCAGGGCGCGAGCCGGCGGGCAGTCAGGGTGCAGTCGCCGGGGGGAGGGCGCGAGCCGGCGGACAGTCAGGGTGCAGTCGGCGAAACGTTGCCGCCTAGAAATAGCTGGAAGGCATGCCGCTGAGGATAGCATTCTTGCGTGGTTTTGGAGAAAGCTAGCATGTCTAAATATGATTTAATCTCACCTCTACATTGACAATCTTATATACACATATATGCACACACACTTCAGAAGTTATATAAGACCCAGTGAAACACCGCAGTTTTCCAGTCGGGGACAATGCTAAAGACCTGCCTTCTCCACTTTAATTAATTCTAGAAGATGACAGAAATCCATTTCTAACTAGATATAATGTGTATTGTTTATATCAGAAATTCAGTTTTAACTAATTAAGATGCCAATTCTTGATATTAGAAATTCTATTTTAGCTAGTGAGCCTCAAAACATTTTCTCAATTATTTAATTTATTTATTTGGAACTAGATAAAATATCAATTTCTAATAACAGGAATTCAGTTTTAACCAGTCAAAGTGCCAACGATTGATACCAGAAATAAAATTTTAACTAGTTGAAAATCCAGTTTCTGATATCAGGAATGCAGTTGTAGCTCATTTTAATTCAGTTATAAAGCTACTCGATGGTACAATAGAATTCCTGATATTAGAAATTTGCATTTTAACTAGTTGATGAGTGGATGAGAAAAAGGTTTGCAATCTCTTGAGTCTTGTTTTTGAATCTGACGGGCACAGAGCGACCCCCCCCCCCCCCCGCCCCGCAGTGCCCGGGCACACACAGCTGTTGGCGCCAGCGAGCAGAAGCTGCGCTAACTACACACAAATCTGCGAGGAACTGGGCCCGTTTTGCTCATGCGCTGCTTTAATGCGCCGTCGCATTTATACTGTAAGCGATGTGCGAGCAGCTGGAACCTTCTTGATCACTGGTTCCTTTCGGAGGCAGGAACAGGGAATTTATTTGGGCTTGGCAGTGGAAACATGTGTCACCAAGCAGCAGGGAGCAGCAGGAAAGGCCACAGCGGTGGGATCGCAGGACGAGAGCACATTTACTGGGAGAGAAAGGAAAACTCAAAGATATGTGAAAATATGTGAGATGAGTTTCATCCATGCAGCTTGTTCTGGAGCGCAGCCAGAACCGATGTGTGATGTGTGTTCCTTAGTAACGTGGTTCTCCTGGACCTTTCCTAAGCACTCATCTGAAACTGACATTCAAATGTCAGGCAAGAGACCTTGGCTCGTGTAGAGCTGTTTAGACCTTAGCCTGTGGGAAATGGACCTTCCCCCGCCTGGGGCCGGGCCCACAGCTCACCCTGAGGGAAATGGACCTTCCCCGCCTGGTACTGGGTCTGCAGCTCACCCTGTGGGAAATGGACCTTCCCCGCCTGGGGCCGGGCCCACAGCTCACCCTGTGGGAAATGGACCGTCCCTGTCCGGTACTGGGTCCGCAGCTCACCCTATGGGAAATGGACCGTCCCTGTCCGGTACTGGGTCCGCAGCTCAGTCTGAGGGAAATGGACCTTCTCTGTCCGGTACTGGGCCCACAGCTCACCCTGAGGGAAATGGACCTTCCCCGCCTGGGGCCGGGCCCACAGCTCACCCCATGGGAGATGGACCTTCCCTGCCGCATACTGGGCCCACAGCTCACCCCATGGGAAATGGACCTTCCCCGCCTGGGGCCGGGCCCACAGCTCACCCCATAGGAGATGGACCTTCCCTGCCGCATACTGGGCCCACAGCTCACCCCGTGGGAGATGGACCTTCCCTGCCCCATACTGGGCCCACAGCTCACCCTGTGGGAGATGGACCTTCCCTGCCCCATACTGGGCCCACAGCTCACCCCGTGGGAGATGGACCTTCCCCGCCCGGTGCCGGGCCCACAGCTCACCCCGTGGGAGATGGACCTTCCCCGCCCGGGGCCGGGCCCACAGCTCACCCCGTGGGAGATGGACCTTCCCTGCCCCATACTGGGCCCACAGCTCACCCCGTGGGAGATGGACCTTCCCTGCCCCATACTGGGCCCACAGCTCACCCCGTGGGAGATGGACCTTCCCCGCCCGGTGCCGGGCCCGCAGCTCACCCCGTGGGAGATGGACCTTCCCCGCCCGGGGCCGGGCCCACAGCTCACCCCGTGGGAGATGGACCTTCCCCGCCCGGTGCCGGGCCCACAGCTCACCCCGTGGGAGATGGACCTTCCTTCCCCCATACCGGGCCTGTAACTCACATGTTTGGTCTGCTTGCTTCTATTTCCAGACACTTCTGGAAATAGAAACCAGAAGCCATCTTTTGCTGGTCCTCATTTGCAGGCAAACAGCCCTTTTTGTGTGGCTTCCCAAAGCGGTACCCCACCCCTAGCTAACTGAGCCTTTAACACGCCATTACGGTACCAATAAGGGCTCTTACTCTCACGCAGCGTGCTGCTCCTCCGGGATCCTAATTTAAGGTTCTTATCCAGCTGCTACAGATCGTGATGCAAAGCATACAAACGTTCAGGAAACAGTAAAGCAACGTATTCCCAAATTATGTTACGCTGACTGATTGAGTCAACTTTTGTAAATTTTAAGTCATTAAAGGTTGCATATATACCCCTTGCATAAGGAATCATGCACCTCCTGGTCGGGCGATGCAGGTCCAGCGTAAATCATGCACCTCCTGTTCGAGCGATGCAGATCCTGTGCAAATCATGCACCTCCTGGTTGGGCGATGCAGGTCCTGCGGTCTCCAAGAAGGGCCTGCCTGTATATTTATATAGCATAAGAAGCCTTTGATTGTACAGCTTATTTGAACCTTATCCAGGGTTTTCCTCCCATTTTGGATTAGAAGGGCCCCGGCCGGCACCCCCCCCCCCCCCCCCCCCCCCCCCCAAATGTGAACCGGCAGCCTTTACCGCATGTGGAGCCTTCGGCTGACTGTGGAGGGGCTTGATGTGGGCAGTAAGGTCAGAATGAGGCGCTGTCCTCGGGTAAAGCCTACGGAAAAGACAACACACACACACAGCGGCTGCGGGGCTGTGAGCTGGGTGTAAGTACACAGACACACACACCGGCTGTGGGGCTGTGAGCTGGGTGTAAGGACACAGACACACACACACCGGCTGTGGGGCTGTGAGCTGGGTGTAAGGACACAGACACACACACACACCGGCTACAGGGCTGTGAGCTGGGTGTAAGGACACAGACACACACACACCGGCTACAGGGCTGTGAGCTGGGTGTAAGGACACAGACACACACACACCGGCTGTGGGGCTGTGAGCTGGGTGTAAGGACACAGACACACACACACCGGCTGTGGGGCTGTGAGCTGGGTGTAAGGACACAGACACACACACACCGGCTGCGGGGCTGTGAGCTGGGTGTAAGGACACAGACACACACACACACCAGCTATGGGGCTGTGAGCTGGGTGTAAGGAGACAGACACACACCGGCTGCGGGGCTGTGAGCTGGGTGTTAGGACACAGACACACAAACACACAGCAGAGCCAATAGGGCTGCTGGTAGGACTGAGCTTTTGGTGTCCAGAGACTTAAATGAATATGAAGTGAACATTAAAAGCGAATTTGCTTTGGATGTTTGCAATGCAGTCAAGTGTGAAAGAGTGAAATTCCCCTCTGCAAATGACTCCTAACATAAAAAGCTGCAGCTATTTCAGTTTATATATATGGTCATAGGTTTTTTTTTTATCTTAATTTATTTAGCTGTGATTTCCACTTTCCACTTCACACACACCTGAACACGTTTTATAATGAATTGCTTAATTTCGGATGGCTTTTCTGTGTGACAGAAGCTTAATGGAACATAACCGTTTGAATAAATATTGAATCGGAGCTGTCGGCAGATTCCCTCTGCTTGCCTTAAAATTGATCTTGGAACTGATCTCAGAGCTGCTGATTCTACTCTGTGACTTAAACTTAACTTAAACTTAAGCTCCCAAGCAAACAGCTTTTGCGATTATAATTTCAGTAATTTTCACAAGATCTAATCTAGCATTTTTTAAAATCAAAACGTGAATATTTTCGCTGCAGAGCACATCGGGGCTTCATTGCGGATGTTGGGCTCATACGGACAGGCCAGCTCGCTTCTGACATCGCTCGGCTTCGCACTCTTGCAGTGCCAGTTATGCACGTGCTTTCACTGCAGTCGATTCCCAGCCGTACAGCCTGCTGCTCTGCACAATTGAGTTCCATGTTATTGTTGGACTTTTGGAAATTGTTTATTGATCCTGAACGCAAATAATGGAAAACAGGGATTCCAAAGCCCTACTGGATATCTGTGCTTTCTTTTAAATCCCGGATTCTATTCCTTTATTCCCTTCATGTATATGGTGGCTTACGCACCTCGCCAGCATTTTAATCACGTACCGTATATCTTCATATAATATTTGTTGAAAACAACACTGTGTATCACAAGCTTTTTGGGAAAGGATTCATTCTCAGCCACAAAGGCAGCATCCTGTGAGACACACAGACCTGCTGCGTTCAGCGGCACAGATCGCCCATTATGAACATTACAGGCCCACTCCGCCCACTAAAAGCTTGTGGACCAAATAGAAATAAGAAAATTCAATTACAGATTTCACTCGTCAGTGCAATTATGTGTGAATGATGCATCATTATAACATCTTTATGTATGTATGAAACTTTTTGGTTACTTTATTCACTATCTACACCATCATGTAACCACATCTGAAACAGCCGACTTCAGTTTCACATCTGGTTAAAAATTATCCGGCTAAGGCCCCGCCCCCGAGGCCCCACCCCGAGGCCCCACCCCGAGGCCGTGCCCCCTCTAGCTGACTAATTATATCTTTGAAAATGCGTGTTTTTGGGAATTGCTGCTTTTCTGTACGCATGTTAATTGGATACCACTCAAACCCAAAACGCACCCCTAACCACCCGCTGAAACCGCCCAAAGAGGCGAGCCCCTGTTTATGAAATCAATATCTGTCACCCTCAGACCCAGATGTGGATTTTCTGTGTTCTTGCAATGTTTTGTGACTTCCTTTCTATAGTGCAAATGCATGTAGATTTTGCATGTTAATGTGTGTGTTTGTGTGTGTTCATGTACCCCCTGCCCTGTGCCCTGTGATGGACTGGCATCCCATCCAGTGTGTCCCCTGCCCTGTGCCCTGTGATGGACTGGCATTCCATCCAGTGTGTCCCTTGCCCTATGCCCTCTAATTTACTGGCATCCTCTCCAGTGTGTCCCCTGCCCTGTGTCCTGTGATGGACTGTTGTCCCATCTAGGGTGTCTCCAAGAGCAGCTCCACACTCCCCCTCCACCTTGATCATGATAAGCAGTTGGAACATTGGAGAAAATACATATTTTCACCAATTTCATAGCATTAGATGACATTTATTTAGTGACACTTTATCCAAAATAACATGCGACTGAGAGACCAGGGTCAGCCAGTGCCTTGAGCAACAGGGTTAAAGGCTTTGCCCAATTGTGACATCACTCTGCTAGCCAAGGGATTTAAACCAGCAACCTTCCGATCACGAGCAAGGAATTGTTACCCACAGACCACCACAACTCTTAATGCAATGATCGCTGTGGATTTACTAATTTTGTTCATATGTCTGCAGGGTGAGAAAGGTGATCCTGGATTCCCTGGCTCTGAAGGTCCCCGGGGCGACCCGGTGAGTTCTACTTGCGGAAATGTCACATCACCGAAACGCAGTGTCTTGGCTGAAGACCAAGGCACAATTTTAGTCTGTGATTTTCAACTGTATTATGATCGACTGTGTGTAGTATGGGGATTAAAGGTATTGCTGGATGTCTCTGTATAGAATCATTTGCTGATGTCTGCTCATGTAGAAGCCAATCCCCCGTCCAGCTCGGTGATCAGCATTTTCACAGTTACCTTGATTTGTGCCTCAAACAGATTGTGCATCCATAACCATACTGGAAATTAATTTTAAAAGAAGGGCATTTTCTGCAAATTTTCTGTAGCAATACTACAATAATTCCTCTATTTACGACAGTCAGTAAACTAAATAAAACAGTCTCCCGTGATATTGTTGAAAAGCATGACTGCTGACTGCTGTTTCTCCTGCAATATCATTGATTGTATTTTTGAGGGCAGCTGAGATTAAAAGTGGATACGTGGTATGAGCCTAAGGGCCCCTTTGCCGCGACCCCCCTGCCCCCCCCAGCCGCTGACACCTGCACTTTGATACGGAGACAGAGGCGGTGTGGCTGTTTTCATTCCTGTGACGTTCACGCCCTCACTGCACGGCACGTGACGGCAGCTAAAATAAGTTGCGGATATTTACTTCAAAATAACTGTTCTGCTTGTGTTTACATTGGGGGGTGGGATTCGTGAGAGGGGGGAAGGGGGGGGGCGGCTCAGAAAAGGCTGGAATAACATGCCTCATTGGTTACCTTTCCTATTTTATAACACCCAATATTTCAAACATCCACATATGTCTGCTGAGTCTCAGGGCCGCAGACGACGCCCACAAACTGTGAAACTGCGTGCAGAGAAGCTCCTTTAAGCGTGTGATGTGGCAACCCGGGGTCTTCAAACAGACAGGGCTGGCGGCGGCGGAGTACGACGCTGCAGGTCGATGGTTAACCTCATGCCTATAGAGAGCTGCCCATGAAACCTTTGAGGAAGGTGTCTAATCGGGACGATACCAGCCGTCCTAATGCACTGGCACCTTGGGTTAGGGTTAGGGTTAGGGTAGAGCCGCCAGTGAAACCTTTGAGGAAGGTGTCTAACCAGGACGATACCAGCCGTCCTAATGCACTGGCACCTTGGGTTAGGGTTAGGGTTAGGGTTAGGGTAGAGCCGCCAGTGAAACCTTTGAGGAAGGTGTCTAATCGGGACAATACCAGCTGTCCTAATGCACTGGCACCTTGGGTTAGGGTTAGGGTTAGGGTAGAGCCGCCAGTGAAACCTTTGAGGAAGGTGTCTAACCGGGACGATACCGGCCGTCCTAATGCACTGTCACCTTGGGTTAGGGTTAGGGATAGGGTAGAGCCGCCAGTGAAACCTTTGAGGAAGGTGTCTAACCAGGACGATACCAGCCGTCCTAATGCACTGTCACCTTGGGTTAGAGTTAGGGTTAGGGTTAGGGTAGAGCCGCCAGTGAAACCTTTGAGGAAGGTGTCTAACCAGGACGATACCGGCCGTCCTAATGCACTGTCACCTTGGGTTAGGGTTAGGGTTAGGGTACAGCCGCCAGTGAAACCTTTGAGGAAGGTGTCTAACCAGGACGATACCGGCCGTCCTAATGCACTGTCACCTTGGGTTAGGGTTAGGGTTAGGGTACAGCCGCCAGTGAAACCTTTGAGGAAGGTGTCTAACCAGGACGATACCAGCCGTCCTAATGCACTGTCACCTTGGGTTAGGGTTAGGGTTAGGGTAGAGCTGCCCGTGAAACCTTTGAGGAAGGTGTCTAATCGGGACGATACCAGCCGTCCTAATGCACTGGCACCTTAGGTTAGGGTTAGGGTTAGGGTAGAGCCGCCAGTGAAACCTTTGAGGAAGGTGTATAACCGGGACGATACCGGCCGTCCTAATGCACTGTCACCTTGGGTTAGGGTTAGGGTTAGGGTAGAGCCGCCAGTGAAACCTTTGAGGAAGGTGTCTAACCAGGACGATACCAGCCGTCCTAATGCACTGTCACCTTGGGTTAGAGTTAGGGTTAGGGTTAGGGTAGAGCTGCCCGTGAAACCTTTGAGGAAGGTGTCTAATCGGGACGATACCAGCCGTCCTAATGCACTGGCACCTTAGGTTAGGGTTAGGGTTAGGGTAGAGCCGCCAGTGAAACCTTTGAGGAAGGTGTATAACCGGGACGATACCGGCCGTCCTAATGCACTGTCACCTTGGGTTAGGGTTAGGGTTAGGGTAGAGCCGCCAGTGAAACCTTTGAGGAAGGTGTCTAACCAGGACGATACCAGCCGTCCTAATGCACTGTCACCTTGGGTTAGAGTTAGGGTTAGGGTAGAGCCGCCCGTGAAACCTTTGAGGAAGGTGTCTAATCGGGACGATTCCGGCGTCCTAATGCACTGTTACCTTGGGTTAGGGTTAGGGTTAGTGTAGAGCCGCCAGTGAAACCTTTGAGGAAGGTGTCTAATCGGGACGATTCCGGCGTCCTAATGCACTGTCACCTTGGGTTAGGGTTAGGGTTAGGGTAGAGCCGCCAGTGAAACCTTTGATGAAGGTGTCTAACCGGGACGATACCAGCCGTCCTAATGCACTGGCACCTTGGGTTAGGGTTAGGGTTAGGGTAGAGCCGCCAGTGAAACCTTTGAGGAAGGTGTCTAACCAGGACGATACCGGCTGTCCTAATGCACTGGCACCTTGGGTTAGAGTTAGGGTTAGGGTTAGGGTAGAGCCGCCCGTGAAACCTTTGAGGAAGGTGTCTAACCGGGACGATACCGGCCGTCCTAATGCACTGGCACCTTGGGTTAGGGTTAGGGTAGAGCCGCCAGTGAAACCTTTGAGGAAGGTGTCTAACCGGGACGATACCGGCGTCCTAATGCACTGGCACCCTGGGTTAGGGTTAGGGTTAGTGTAGAGCCGCCAGTGAAACCTTTGAGGAAGGTGTCTAACCGGGACGATACCGGCGTCCTAATGCACTGGCACCCTGGGTTAGGGTTAGGGTTAGGGTTAGGGTAGAGCCGCCAGTGAAACCTTTGAGGAAGGTGTCTAACCGGGATGATACCGGCGTCCTAATGCACTGGCACCCTGGGTTAGGGTTAGGGTTAGGGTAGATCCGCCAGTGAAACCTTTGAGGAAGGTGTCTAACCGGGACGATACCAGCCGTCCTAATGCACTGGCAGCTTGGGTGGAAGCACCAGCTAAGATGGCAAATGGTGAAAATGTGTAGCAGGACAGAAACACACACTAGTAGCCTGGCTGAAGAGAGAAATGGGCTTTGGAAGGAGGCCTGTAGGAATGGGGCTGCTGTCGTGTCCTGTCCGGAAAAGTCTCTACGCCGTGTTTACCTGCACTAACTGATGCCAGATTACAGGTGATTTTTTCCACTTGTCACCAAGCCTCCCTTCTGGGACGCCAGTAACTCAGACAGCAAGACTTCTTTGCGTTAGTTAATTTGCCCTAATGAATGAGTGCACACACAATACTAGGCGAGTCCCGGTCAGTGCCATTCACACCATGAACGTCTGTCCTCTGGAAAAAGTAATTGAATGTTTTCCATGTCTAAGATATGAAGATTAAGACGAATTGGACATTCACACCCATTCCAGTACCTTACTTTTCTCAAAGGATGTGGCTTTAGTTTAAAAATAATAAATGACCAAAGACTAGTCATTTGGTTTTTGGTGTGAATGAAACTGCTTGTGGTCTGATCTCCAACCTCTCAGATGGCTGTTTCATTACCTCACAGTCAAAGACACCTACTGGCTCTAATATTAGCGCCCCCAGGGTGTAAGAAGTGAACAGGATAATAATCGTAGCACTGTGTGTCTTCATAAGCCCCCAAAATGCCAGCTTGGTGTGTTTTACACCCTCAGAATGTAATTTTAGTCACGTGTTTGTAATATCTGACTTGTAGCATTCACTGCTGAGGGAAACTACAGGAATACCTGATCTGAGGGAAGGATGAGGGAACCCGTTTGTCCTTGTGATCATCCTTGTTTTTTATGTTCTGTT
Source organism: Brienomyrus brachyistius (assembly GCF_023856365.1). NCBI lineage: Eukaryota > Metazoa > Chordata > Actinopteri > Osteoglossiformes > Mormyridae > Brienomyrus > Brienomyrus brachyistius. The sequence continues at coordinate 2,130,163 of NW_026042328.1, read as the reverse complement.
TTGTTGTGTTGACGGATAGCAGTCCTCCGTCTGTCTCACCTATATTACTGATAATTGTACAGAAATGCCTGCTGTGCTCTCTTGCGTGCTGCATGGTCACCAGGACCATTATCTGCTTTCTCCGTGTCCTGTGCATGGCTGACGTGACTGTAAAGCCTTTCTTGACTTTATATCCTTGCTTTGTGTTGCTGACAGGGGCTGCAGGGCCTCCCTGGTGACATGGGACCTGTTGGGCCTCAGGTAACCCCCCCCCCCCCCCCATGGTACCATAGTGGATATCTGTTTGGTCCTGTAGCCTCATCTATCCAGGGAGGGCCATAGTAGCTTGTCCTGACCGGCTTATTTAAACATGCCCCCTTTATGCAGGAGTATAAATGCGAGTCTCTTAGGATTATAGTGGCAGGTGAGCTGCTCTAAATGCGGGTGCCGCTGAGGTGCAGCTTCATGCCGCAAAGGGACGGGGCGGCGAGGTGTGCTTCTGTGCTTCTGTGCTTCTGGCTGCTGCTGATGTGAGCGTTCCTGCTCTCTCCGTGGCGTCTGTGACAGGGAGAAAAGGGGATTCCTGGATTCGCCGGAATGCCAGGACCAAAGGGACCGGCGGTAGGTGACCGTGTGCATCGTGACAGCGGGGGGGGGTAGTGTTTAAACCCCATCCTTAGAGGCGCGAGGCAACAATTTCAGCAGCTGAACCACCAGAAGCAACTCAGACATCAGTTATCGGGTGCCGTGGAGATGCTGCCTAGTCGTGGCAGGTTTGTAGGTCTGAATAAGAGGATAATGCAGAGATCGCAAGACACTTCCATGTTCAGATGCTGTGATGCTGCCCTCTCCTGGCTGCATGAAGTACTACATGGAAAAATGTTACATCACATGTGCTACGGTTCGAAAGTATTGACACAGTACGCATACAGTCAATCAGCAATGCCTGTCTAATCATCGTAAAATATCAGTGTGTGGCATTTTTCTAAGTTCTTTATTACTCTTAGTTAATATGAAATTTAACAATTTAGAGCTGTAATTTGGCCTTAAAAGCCCCGACAAGCCCCGAGACCGATAGAATTCGGCCCGAGACCGATAGAATTCGGCCCGAGCCTGACAGAATTTGGCCCAAGCCCGACAGAATTCGGCCTGAGCCAGACAGAATTCGGCCTGAGCCAGACAGAATTCAGCCCGAGCCAGACAAAATTCGGCCCGAGCCCATATAAAATGGTAGAAATGAAGCCCAAACCCGACTGAACCTATTGGGTTCGGGCAAAGATCTTCAGCTCTAAAACAATTAATATGCAATACTTTATTAATTATTTTATTTATCACTCAGTAGGACTGTACGGTGAAATGTTTAAAAAAACACATTTTTGTCACACACTAAACTGGGTAGCATCACTGCATATGATAAAATCAGCAGCTTATGAATGACAGGACTGCAGGGCCCTCAGCCGCTCACTGGGAGAGGTAGGCAGGGTAAGGAGTGTGCAGTGATCGCAGATCTCAGCAACCTCAATTTTTTCCGGTCTCAGTCTTAATCTTAAAATCGACATTTCATTGTCTGATTCCACCCCTTCAGTGTCTGTTTGTATATCTGCTCTCCTCCACAAACCTCCATAGACAGTGTGGAGATGAGTGTAAACAGTTTCGATGCCATTGTAAACCCCCCACCCCCAAGAAGTATTCCTCAGGTGTGACCTTATACTTTACCCACCGATCACAGCGTAATGAGTCTTTGTTTTTGTCCGGCAGGGCCTTCCTGGTTCCACCGGCCCTCCTGGGACTGATGGCCTCAAAGGCTCCAAGGTACATTTCACAGGGACAGGCTCTTTGTTGTGCATGTGTGTTTTGTGGTTTGTGATTGTGTAAACATCCCATTGGTGCATTTCACAGGGACAGGCTCTTTGTTGTGCATGTGTGTTTCGTGGTTTGTGATTGTGTAAACATCCCATTGGTGCATTTCACAGGGACAGGCTCTTTGGTGTGCATGTGTGTTTCGTGGTTTGTGATTGTGTAAACATCCCATTGGTGCATTTCACAGGGACAGGCTCTTTGGTGTGCATGTGTGTTTCGTGGTTTGTGATTGTGTAAACATCCCATTGGTGCATTTCACAGGGACAGGCTCTTTGGTGTGCATGTGTGTTTCGTGGTTTGTGATTGTGTAAACATCCCATTGGTGCATTTCACAGGGACAGGCTCTTTGGTGTGCATGTGTGTTTCGTGACTTTGTGATTGTGTAAACATCCCATTGGTGCATTTCACAGGGACAGGCTCTTTGGTGTGCATGTGTGTTTCGTGGTTTGTGATTGTGTAAACATCCCATTGGTGCATTTCACAGGGACAGGCTCTTTGTTGTGCATGTGTGTTTTGTGGTTTGTGATTGTGTAAACATCCCATTGGTGCATTTCACAGGGACAGGCTCTTTGGTGTGCATGTGTGTTTCGTGGTTTGTGATTGTGTAAACATCCCATTGGTGCATTTCACAGGGACAGGCTCTTTGGTGTGCATGTGTGTTTCGTGGTTTGTGATTGTGTAAACATCCCATTGGTGCATTTCACAGGGACAGGCTCTTTGGTGTGCATGTGTGTTTCGTGGTTTGTGATTGTGTAAACATCCCATTGGTGCATTTCACAGGGACAGGCTCTTTGGTGTGCATGTGTGTTTCGTGACTTTGTGATTGTGTAAACATCCCATTGGTGCATTTCACAGGGACAGGCTCTTTGGTGTGCATGTGTGTTTCGTGGTTTGTGATTGTGTAAACATCCCATTGGTGCATTTCACAGGGACAGGCTCTTTGGTGTGCATGTGTGTTTCATGACTTTGTGATTGTGTAAACATCCCATTGGTGCATTTCACAGGGACAGGCTCTTTGGTGTGCATGTGTGTTTCGTGGTTTGTGATTGTGTAAACATCCCATTGGTGCATTTCACAGGGACAGGCTCTTTGTTGTGCATGTGTGTTTCGTGACTTTGTGATTGTGTAAACATCCAATTGTCCACCAAGGCTGACAGTGTTTCTGTTTGTTTATGTGCAGGGGAATCCGGGGGAGCGCGGAGTACAGGGTTCTCAGGGATTTCTCGGACCCAAGGTGAGCAAGGGATTCTGGGAACCCCACCTTGGGTTCTTACCCCTCCCAGTTTAACACTGACACTGTGGGCTCTGTATTGTGATGGTATAACACAAAGCGCAAAGGGCAACTAACATCTATGGGCATTGTGTTCAAATCCATTTTGCCATTTTGACGACGGAAAAAACTGTCTTTGTGCCAGCACAAAGCGCAAGAAGGTTGTTGTAACTCTCTTAATTATTAAAAGGCGTGTTTTAGGCAGAACAAGAATGGCGCGTCACCTCACCGTTAAAAGGCAGCGGTGCATGTCCTGCAGCGGATTGCTAACATGATGGCGCATTTACCTCGCAAACAGCTTTTCGCCCAAGGAAACGTGAGGTGAAAAGGCGTGAGCACGTCATCTATGTTAGCACAGCTGTTCCACTTAAGCCCTTGGAGGTGAGGCATGTGTGGGATGAGGTGGCAGCAAGCGTGTCCTCATTTTCTGGCATCTTTAGATCACCTGAATAGTGACGAAAGTGGTATAATGATGATAGAAGACACCGAAAACAAAAGCTCGCCGAACGAGAGCAGCACAATACTGACACTATGCCTGCTTCGCGGTTTAGCTCTGCACCTATGCTGGACTGTCTGCCTTTAGTTTTACACGCGTCACAAAAAGAGCATAAAGAGATTGACCAAAAGCCATTTTATCTATAATAACAATTTGTAGTATTTCTGATTGTGAGCCACTGAAACTTGCAGGTCCTTAAAAACCAAAACAGTAGCTTCATCTGTGAACTGCATGGCTTCACTTTGATGCTGAGCTGCATCAACTTTATTCACAGTGTGATTTGGAAAATGATGTTGCATTGGGCTGTTTTATTTTACTTGAGAAACACTGAATATTTATTTGAAAGGAACTACATTTGCTGTCTCATTTCACATCTGATGTAAGTGCTTTTGTGGTTTTTGTTTTTCCTCCTGCTATTACTTTTTGGAGCAATAAACAGCATAATAAATTGATCACTGCACGTAAGGTTAGTTAGTGACGTGAGTCTATAAAATGAGTGGCAGGGGTTAAAAAATGTGTTTGAGATATTGTTGCAGTTGTGCTTCATGTTGACCTGAGACGTTCGAAGTGGAGATAAGATCTTACAGGGAAAATGTTTTAGTTATTTTTAGATCCTTCTATGACACTTTCAGAAATGTCTCATGAAAGACGGAAAAAAATTAAACTCTTCCATTTATGCTGCAGTGATACAGGGTTTTATAATCCATGGGATGTGTAACAGGAAAGAAAGAGCTCACTGTGAGATTCTTTCTGGTGTAAGAGCAGACAGAATCACATCACACAAGACCTGGGAGGACCAGGTCACCTGACAGAACATATCACATGGGATCTGGGAGGACCGGGCCAGCAGAAAGAACTGTGTTACATGGGGCCTGGGTGGACCAGGCCAGTAGAGAGAACCACATCACCCAGGGCCTTGGAGGAACAGGCCAGCAGACAGAACCACATCACCCAGGACCTCAGAGAAAAAGGCCAGCAGACATAACATCATCACACGGGGCTCTGGAGGACCAGCCAGCAGACAGAACCATATCACATTCGGTCTGGGAGGACCAGGCCACCAGATAGAACCGCATGACACAGGGTCGAGGAGGACCAGGCTAGCAGACTGAACCACATCACACAAGTCCCGGGAAGACCAGGCCAGCAGATTGAACTGCATCACACAGGGCCTAGGAGGATTAGACCCTCACACAGAACCACATCACATGTGACCAGGGAGGACCAGGCCAGCAGAAAGAACTGTGTTACACTGGGCTTTGATGGACCAAGCCAGTAGAGAGAACCATATCACATGGGGCCTGGGAGGTCCAGGCCAGCAAATAGAATCATATCACCTGGGGCCTGGGTGGACCAGGCCAGTAGAGAGAACCATATCACACGGGGCCTAGGAGGACCAGGCCAGTAGAGAGAACCATTTCACACGGGGCCTGGGTGGACCAGGCCAGCAAATAGAATCATATCACATGGGGCCTGGGTGGACCAGGCCAGCAGAGAGAACCATATCACACGGGGCCTGGGTGGACCAGGCCAGTAGAGAGAACCATATCACACGGGGCCTAGGAGGACCAGGCCAGTAGAAAGAACCATATCACATGGGGCCTGGGTGGACCAGGCCAGCAAATAGAATCATATCACACAGGGCCTAGGAGGATCAGGCCAGCACACAGAACCACATCACATGTGACCAGGGAGGACCAGGCCAGCAGAAATAACTGTGTTACACTGGGCCTGGATGGACCAAGCCAGTAGAGATAACCATATCACATGGGGCCTGGGTGGACCAGGCCAGTAGAGAGAACCATATCACACAGGGCCTGGGAGGTCCAGGCCAGCAAATAGAATCATATCACCTGGGGCCTGGGTGGACCAGGCCAGTAGAGAGAACCATATCACACAGGGCCTAGGAGGACCAGGCCAGTAGAGAGAACCATATCACACGGGGCCTGGGTGGACCAGGCCAGTAGAGAGAACCATATCACACAGGGCCTAGGTGGACCAGGCCAGTAGAGAGAACCATATCACACGGGGCCTGGGTGGACCAGGCCAGCAGAGAGAACCATATCACTATGTAAACCATACTGAGGAGATGCTTTAATGCTATAGTGCATCAATGAACACAGGCTATACATTTGCTGCAGGGTGAGCCCGGTGAGCCTGGGGTTCAGGGGTCACCAGGAATCATGGGAATGCCAGGATTTAAAGGGCACAAGGTAGGCTGGATCTCCTGTCATATTAGCCCTATATTAACTTATTCTTTGTTTACACCTTATTTGCAGTGGATGTATTTGAATGCACATGTTCGCGTTTCTGTGAGTGTGGATTTGCAAATCAAACAAAGTAATCAAAGTGGCAAAACAGATTTTTTTCGTGTCTTAAATGACGATGCCGTGTTTTGCAGGGTGAAGTGGGTGAACCGGGACCAAAAGGGAGTCAGGTAATAGCTTAATTGTCCCCCCACCCTCGTGAGTTGGCAAAATTCACCAGCCGCAATTTTTATTCCCAGTCTTTGGTCTCCCTGTCTTCAGGGGCTTAGCTAAACATTTTAGGCCTTTGGGATAATCGCTCCCCCCCCCACCCCTATCTGCCTTCACATGACATTATTATCACAAGAAGATTCGGAAATCAATCTGTTTAGAATCATGCAGCACGCCAACACCTCACCCAAACAGGGATGCTTTATTATTAATATTCAATAAATATACCTGGTAATGCTCAATACCACTGGCGCTATTACAGAAAGACACTCTTTAGAGTGTGTTACATGAATAAGAGGGTCACTGCTACATGCAATGTATATGACATGCACTTGTGAAAGGTCTTCCCTGGGAATGTCGTTTGACTACGCATGTTAATGTCGTCCTTCGGGGGGCAATGCTGTTCTGATTTGGCCTTCGTTTCAGGGTGAGCGAGGGGGTGACGGACCACCTGGGAGCTCAGGAACACCCGTGAGTTCACGTTGGTCATCATCGATGTGTGTGTCTGTGTGGCACACAAGTGTGTGTGTGATTTAACTAACTTAATACTAAGCAGAGGCTTTTTTCCCCACAGACTTAATGTCTGTATAAACGGCTGCATATTGCTGGAGAATCAGGAGTTATACACTGAATCAATTCAAAGTCTACAAGTCATCCTGTAATTCAGTGTTTCCCAACCTGGTCTAATATTTTTATGTACTGTTATGGTCATTCGCTTGTTTGGCCTCAGGAAAGAGAAAAACAACAACTTAGATCTCTCACTCAGCCTTAGGAGCCACTGCCTGGAGGGCATATTTCACTGTTAAATGTCCTGGGATCGCAGTGGTGCAGTTAGACATACATGCAGGCACTGGATATGTCACCCAGCACTGGATATGTCTAACGTGTGCTTTCTGCAGGGTGATGCTGGTCCCAGAGGGATTAAAGGCGAGGTGGGTGCACCTACGTGCATGGACATGGCATCATGCACACGGTCACAAGCAGACACACACATGCACGGTGGAAGACCGTTAGATCTACCTTGCATCTTTCAGGAGAAGTACACATGTGTCAATGCCATGTTAAGGGAGAAGTACACATCTGTACACGTGTCAATGCCATGTTAAAGGAGAAGTACACATCTGTACACATGTGTCAATGCCATGTTAAAGGAGAAGTACACATCTGTACACATGTGTCAATGCCATGTTAAGGGAGAAGTACACATCTATACACATGTGTCAATGCCATGTTAAAGGAGAAGTACACATCTTTACACATTTCAATGCTGTCTTTACAAAGAAGTACGTGCATACAATAGTGATAAGAGCTATGTGGCTGAAATTCCATTTCACTGCGTTTCACGTTTGGTATTTTTGTGCAAACCCTTGCACTTCTGTTACACCCCCAGAAAGGAATGACAGGAGACTCTGGATTCCGGGGTCCAGAGGGGAGAAAGGGAGACACGGGACCTGCAGGCGCCACTGGACCACGTGGGTCTCCTGGCCAGGATGGCTCACCAGGACAACCGGGTGCTCCTGGGTATCCAGGGAAACCTGTGAGTTTGTCCTACTGCTCTTTTATGTCCCCATGCAATAACAGGAGAAACCTACAGCTAAAAACAGGGTCCTTTTTTAACTGCATGTTCCAGGGAAAGCCACCCTCAGACGAGCACCTGATGAAGCTCTGCAGAAATGTCCTACACAGTAAGCTGATTTCATTTTCAGTGCACATTTCCTGTTTTTTTTTTTTTTTTTGCAGTTTCCGTTAAAAGTGCCATTAGAACAGGTTTCAGTTTTAGCAGATTAACAACACTAATACAGTTATAGCAGATACAGCACAGAATACACCCTTAGTACATGAGCAATAACTCTACTGGAGTTATAGCAGTTACAGGGCAGACTGCACTCTTAGTACATGAGCAATAACTCTACTGGAGTTATAGCAGTTACAGGGCAGAGTGCACTCCTAATACATTAGCAATAACACTACTGGAGCTGTAGTAGTTACAGGGCAGACTGCACTCCTAATACATTAGCAATAACACTACTGGAGTTATAGCAGTTACAGGGCAGACTGCACTCTTAGTATATGAGCAATAACTCTACTGGAGTTATAGCAGTTACAGGGCAGACTGCACTCTTAGTACATGAGCAATAACTCTACTGGAGTTATAGCAGTTACAGGGCAGAGTGCACTCCTAATACATTAGCAATAACACTACTGGAGTTATAGCAGTTACAGGGCAGACTGCACTCTTAGTATATGAGCAATAACTCTACTGGAGTTATAGCAGTTACAGGGCAGACTGCACTCTTAGTACATGAGCAATAACTCTACTGGAGTTATAGCAGTTACAGGGCAGACTGCACTCTTAGTACATGAGCAATAACTCTACTGGAGTTATAGCAGTTACAGGGCAGACTGCACTCTTAGTACATGAGCAATAACTCTACTGGAGTTATAGCAGTTACAAGGCAGAGTGCACTCCTAATACATTAGCAATAACACTACTGGAGCTATAGTAGTTACAGGGCAGACTGCACTCCTAATACATTAGCAATAACACTACTGGAGCTATAGCAGTTACAGGGCAGACTGCACTCTTAGTACATGAGTAATAACACTACAGGAGTTATAGCAGTTACAGGGCAGACTGCACTCTTAGTACATGAGCAATAACACTACTGGAGTTATAGCAGTTACAGGGCAGACTGCACTCTTAGTATATGAGCAATAACACTACTGGCGTTATAGCAGTTACAGAGCAGACTGCACTCCTAATACATTAGCAATAACACTACTACAGTTATAGCAGATACAGCACAGATTACACCCTTAGTACATCAGCAATAACACTACTGGAGTTATACAGTAGCAGTTACAGGCCAGACTGCACTCTTAGTATATGAGCAATAACACTACTGGAGTTATAGCAGTTACAGGGCAGACTGCACTCCTAATACATTAGCAATAACACTACTAGAGTTATAGCAGTTACAGGGCAGACTGCACTCTTAGTATATGAGCAATAACACTACAGGAGTTATAGCAGTTACAGGGCAGACTGCACTCTTAGTACATGAGCAATAACACTACTGGAGTTATAGCAGTTACAGGGCAGACTGCACTCTTAGTATATGAGCAATAACACTACTAGAGTTATAGCAGTTACAGGGCAGACTGCACTCTTAGTATATGAGCAATAACACTACTGGAGTTATAGCAGTTACAGAGCAGACTACACTCTTAGTACATATCCTGGTTGCTCAGCATGCTGCTCATGCAGCCTATTAGAGAGGAGTCCTTCTGTCCACCCTGCCATGACGTGAAAGTGCTCCGTAACACAGAGGGAGAGTTAGCTCAGTTCTCTTCCACTGACAGTAATAATTCACTGTCAGCTAGGTGTCATTGGGGCATTGTCACTGCCAACTTAGAGGGCGCTTTCCTCTGTTCCAGGGCTGCTGCCCACTCACAGTCCTGGTGGGTCAGTCTGCAACACAGTTTGCAAATTTCCCTGTACAAAACACTCGTTTTTCACTTATTCAGCTCACCAGCTTTTTACCAGGCTTAGTACAGTAGGTGTGTTTGAGCAGGGAAATCTGCAAACTATACTGCAGATTGGCCCTCCAACTTCTCTAGTGGAGCAGAAGTGAATCTTCCAAGGCTGTGATTTTGGGACATTATCAGCAATACTGCCATAATTGTAGCAGTGTGAGTGAAGCTGTCTACATTTGTGGTGCATTAACAGGAATATTACTGTAATTATATGGTGTGAGTTCGACAGACTATCTTATTGATATGGAATTCTAAAGCATTATGAAAAACAGCCTCCTAGTGTTATGGTCACCGTGAGTAATAGCTGCTTATACGGTATATAATGTCAGTAAAAGTACATGGGCTGTAGGGGCCCTGTGTGTTTGATTGCATCACCAGCTTCAGAAATAGCTTCAGTTAAGCCCGAGCTGGAAACACCTTGCCAGCTACAGGAACTAAGGTCGTTTTCGTTTCTTCATTTTCTGGGGATGGGTGAATCATCTGCAATGCGTTGCTCAATTTTCTCTGAATAGAAGTTCTGGTGTATTAGTGGTGACTCTAACAGTGTTTCCATCACTTTGGCAGCGTTTCCTTAAATATTAAGAACAGCAGCATGCATTCAGAGAGAGGCGTTCGGTTGTGTTTGGTTATGCCGTTTGACTGTGTTGTTTTAACTACAAAGTATCACTGTTTTGTAATATCGAGTTGATTTCTGCTTATAGCCAGTTGATATTTATTGTCAGCTTGTGTGTGATTTAATCATTGAAAAATGTTCTGGGGGCAGAACCAGAAATGATTTGTTCAGAGGAGACGGGACCATGCTTGGGCCCACTTCCTCTGAAATCTTACTGGTCATCTCTCTAAACCAATCATTTTTTTGTTCTGCCCTCAGAACATTTTTCTGTAAGTAGCTCCCATGAGCTTATTGTCCGGACATCCATATGCCCCGATTTGCTCTCTTATTGGATTCTTGCTATGTTTCTTGCATCATGTTGACTTCCCACTCTGATGCGAACTTCATACTCGTTATTGGTCATTCAATGGAAACTCGGCCTAACAACATAGGTATCTAGTTGGTTCCAATACGGCAGTATGCTGCATATAAAATGTCTCCATAATAAAGAAATATAAATATGCAAAGGAACCCCAAAGTAAATGTCGTTCTTATACAAGCACAGCGCAGCATGTAAGGATGTAAACAGTCAGCACCAGACACAGAGCAGATGAGTACAGCATTATATAAAAAAATGCACAGTACATGCGGTGTATATTTGTATTTACGTTATTTGATATTTACATACGTAAGGAGAGGAAAAGCTTAAATATTTGAACACATTAGCAAATTATGAGTGGATTATCAGTGGTACTGATGCAGTAAACATGTATCTCCCAGAGGAGTGAAGCTGCACCTGCTCCTCTTCTCCAAAGCGGTTTATTGAAAGACTTGCTGTCATTTCTCTCTGTCTGTCTCAGATGAGTTGCCTCAGCTTTTGCTAACAATGACTCCTCCGAGCTGCCAGACCTGTGTGGGAAAACAAGGCCCCCCGGGCGAGCCGGGCCCCCCAGGGCCTAAGGGCACAAGTGGCCCCCCGGGTTACCCGGGAAGCGCTGGCTCTCAGGGCTTCCCTGGCCCCCCCGGTGTACAAGGACCCCAAGGAATCAAAGGTACAAGAATCGATTGGCTGCTGCTTCCACACAGGCAGTGAAATGTGATGTTAAAATATGATGAGTGTGGTCATGTGCTCAGGTGATGCTGAGATGTGAAATGTAATGAGTGTGGTCATGTGCTTAGGTGATGCTGAGATGTGAAATGTAATGAGTGTGGTCATGTGCTTAGGTGATGCTGAGATGTGAAATGTAATGAGTGTGGTCATGTGCTCAGGTGATGTTGAGATGTGAAATGTAATGAGTGTGGTCATGTGCTTAGGTGATGTTGAGATGTGAAATGTAATGAGTGTGGTCATGTGCTTAGGTGATGCTGAGATGTGAAATGTAATGAGTGCGGTCATGTGCTTAGGTGATGTTGAGATGTGAAATGTAATGAGTGTGGTCATGTGCTTAGGTGATGTTGAGATGTGAAATGTAATGAGTGTGGTCATGTGCTTAGGTGATGCCGAGATGTGAAATGTAATGAGTGTGGTCATGTGCTTAGGTGATGCCGAGATGTGAAATGTAATGAGTGTTGTCATGTGCTCAGGTGATGTTGAAATATGATGAATGTTGTCATGTGCTCAGGTGATGTTGAAATATGATGAGTGTTGTCATGTGCTCAGGTGATGTTGAAATATAATGAATGTTGTCATGTGCTCAGGTGATGTCGGGCCAGTGGGACCAAAAGGACCCAAAGGGGATGGAGAAGAGGGACTGCCAGGTCCTCCTGGCCTTGTGGGTAAGCTGAGAAACCTTCTCCAAGAGCTTACAGCTCATGGTTAGAGGGGCATCCTGGCTCCGGCAAACTGTATCACAGATTTATACTCCTAAGCAATGTCCGTACCATCAGGCCCCAGCAGGCTTTCTTAAAGTCTTAAAATGGAGACTACTGTGTGTCTCTTTGGCACTGTTGAGAACAGTGCACTGGAATGGCTATATTATACACAAAAGCCCCTAAATACCTATAAATATTACCACCAGTTCAGGCCCATAGGGATCTATACCACCAGCTTAGGGCTGCGAGGATCTATACCACCAGCTAAGGCCCACTGGGATCTCTACCACTACCTTTGGGCCAGAGAGATCTATACCACTGCCTTTGGGCCATGGGGATCTATACCACTGCCTTTGAGCCACGAGGATCTACACCACCAGCTTAGGGCTACGGGGATCTTTTCCACCAGTTCATGCCTCTGGGGATGTCTTCTACCAGCTTAGGGCCGTGGAGAGCTCTACCACCAGGTCAGGCCGACGAGGATCTCTACCACTGGCTCAGGCGCACAGAGATCTGTACCACTGGCTTAGGGCAGCGGGGATATCTGCCACTGGCTTAGGGCCGCAGGGATCTCTACCACTGGCTTAGGGCAGCAGGGATCTCTACCACCAGCTAAGAGCAGCGGGGATCTCTGCCACTGGCTTAGGGCAGCAGGGATCTCTACCACCAGCTAAGGGCAGCGGGGATCTCTACCACCAGCTAAGGGCAGCAGGGATCTCTACCACTGGCTTAGGGCAGCGGGGATCTCTACCACCAGCTAAGGGCAGCGGGGATCTCTACCACTGGCTTAGGGCAGATGAGATCTCTACCACCAGCTAAGGGCAGCGGGGATCTCTACCACCAGCTAAGGACAGCGGGGATCTCTACCACCAGCTAAGGACAGCGGGGATTTCTACCACTGGCTTAGGGCAGCGGGGATCTCTACCACCAGCTAAGGGCAGCGGGGATCTCTACCACCAGCTAAGGGCAGCGGGGATTTCTACCACCAGCTAAGGACAGCGGGGATTTCTACCACTGGCTTAGGGCAGCGGGGATCTCTACCACCAGCTAAGGGCAGTGGGGATCTCTACCACTGGCTTAGGGCTGTGAGGATCTTTACCATCAGCTTGTTCCCATATGATTTTCAGGACCTCCAGGGCTGCCGGGCAATGATGGGGAGGGTTTGCCTGGACCCCCAGGCTTCCCTGGACAGGCTGGTGTTTCTGGAATCCCAGGGGAGCGAGGCCCGCCCGGCCCAGCCGGCTCCTGTGATGTCGCACTCTGCTACCAAGCCTACGGCCTGAGAAACGAGCATTTCAGCAAGGGGCCTGGTCCCTAACACCACCGCAGCGTCTTGGAGGGCCTTCAGACCTACAGCAGAAGAACAGCTCCTCCGGATGAGATGTGTTTGAGGACAACGTTTGAGGAAATGGAGCATTTTAGTGATAAGAACATAAAGTGGCATGTCACCTCCGATCAGATGCACATCACCTTAGCAAAGCTACTTCTATGCTGGATGCCGGACACAAGACATTCAGATGTGTGTAGATCAACAAAACCTCACTTATTTTAATGGCTTACATTTAATAGAAATATGTTTTTCTTTTTTAAAGTCTACTGACCTAAACCGAGTACCTATACATGCCATCCCAGAAGATCAAATACATGGGTTTTAGCAATATTATTTGTAGTGTATGTACATTATCCACTATTTATGAAATTAATGTATTTATTTGATATTTCAGTTAATGTTACATTTAAGTTTTCCACTCCCTCAAGTGCCGAGTGTCCTGAACCTGTCAGATCACAACCCCTGCCATTTAGTTCACATATGCGGCACTGAACTTTTCTAAAAGTAAATAGTATTGTTTAATTGTCTATGTTTTTTTTTTTTATCACATTTTAAAGCATACCGGGAATAGATGAGGTTTCCATAATCTTACCTCATGATGGTGTGGTAAGGTGTGTGCTTTGGATACTGTGGCTCGCTTTAGGATGCTGGGCTCGCTATGGGACGCTGTGGTGGGCTCACTTTGGGATGCTGCGGTGGGCTCACTGTGGGATGCTGCGGCGGACTCGCTTTGGGATGCTGCAGTGGGTGCACTTTGGGATGCTGCGGTGGACTCGCTTTGGGATGCTGCGGCGGGCTCGCTGTGGGATGCTGCGGCGGACTCGCTTTGGGATGCTGCAGTGGACTCGCTTTGGGATGCTGCGGCGGACTCGCTTTGGGATGCTGCGGTGGACTCGCTTTGGGATGCTGCGGCGGGCTCGCTTTGGGATGCTGCGGCGGGCTCGCTTTGGGATGCTGCGGCGGGCTCGCTTTGGGATGCTGCGGCGGGCTCACTTTTGGAAGCTGTAGCGGGCGCGCTTTGGGATGCTGCGGCGGGCTCGCTTTGGGATGCTGCGGCGGGCTCGCTTTGGGATGCTGCGGCGGGCTCGCTTTGGGATGCTGCGGCGGGCTCGCTTTGGGATGCTGCGGCGGGCTCACTTTAGGAAGCTGTAGCGGGCGCGCTTTGATTTGATTTGATGATTTGATTTGATGAAACCCTTTATTGCTGTTGCAATATACCATGTCACTAGTCACGAGTACCAGCGAAAAAACTGGCCATCAACCCGACCATACATATACACAAACATCACAGTAGGGGGTAGACCGGTCGGGAGACAGGGGAAGAGAGAAGAAAAGAAACAGAATAACATGAGGAGAGAGGAGGAGATTAATTTGGGGTGCTGCAGCAATCTCACTTTGGGATGCTTTGGCAGGAGCACTTTGGGATGCTACTGCGGGCTCACTTTGGGATGCTGCGGTGGGAGCGGTTTGGGATGCTGCGGCGGCTCGGTTTGGGATGCTGCGGCGGGCTCACTTTGTGATGCTGCGGTGGGAGCGGTTTGGGATGCTGCGGCGGGCTCACTGTGGGATGCTGCGGCACGCTGACTTTGGGATGCTGCGGCGGCTCACTGTGGGATGCTGCGGCACGCTGACTTTGGGATGCTGCGGTGGGCTCACTGTGGGATGCTGCGGCGGGCTCACTTTGGGATGCTGGGCTCGCTTTGGGATGCTGCGGCACGCTGACTTTGGGATGCTGGGCTCACTGTGGGATGCTGCGGCGGGCTCACTGTGGGATGCTGCGGCACGCTGACTTTGGGATGCTGGGCTCACTGTGGGATGCTGCGGCGGGCTCACTGTGGGATGCTGCGGCACGCTGACTTTGGGATGCTGCGGTGGGCTCACTGTGGGATGCTGCGGCGGGCTCACTTTGGGATGCTGGGCTCGCTTTGGGATGCTGCGGCACGCTGACTTTGGGATGCTGGGCTCACTGTGGGATGCTGCGGCACGCTGACTTTGGGATGCTGCGGCGGGCTCACTTTGGGATGCTGCGGCGGGCTCACTTTGGGATGCTGCGGCGGGCTCACTTTGGGATGCTGCGGCGGGCTCGCTTTGGGATGCTGCGGCACGCTGACTTTGGGATGCTGCGGCGGGCTCACTGTGGGATGCTGCGGCGGGCTCACTTAGTGCCTGTGATCGGAAGTGTTTTAAGATGATGTGAAGGGGATATACTGTAGGGCTCTCGAAGGAACAACCAGGCACACTTAGGTTCGCTTCTAAAAACACTTTATTACAAGCAATACAAAATAACCTTGCATTAAAATTAATACCAAAATATTGGATCAAAGACAATGCAAAATAAGATAGATATCACAGGTGATATCTAATAATTATATTTATATACATATATCATTAACAAGAATAAAACTGCCAATACAAGAGATTATAGGTATATATAAAAAGAGTGATAATGAAAGATGCATAACATAGGAAGTACAAAATGATATTATAGTTATTGTGATAATTGATTGAATCAACAGATTGACACTGCAAAGCTATTCACACTCGGACGTGCCATCATCACCCACCCTCACTCTTAGACTGGGGAGCCCCTTTCTGTCCTTGCAGGAGACCAACACGTGAGTCCCGAGAAATTGCCGGGCGATGTGCGCTCTATCCCACGGCTGAGCTCCCTCTTCCTTTATGTTAAATTTTGGGCATTACATGTGGGCAGGGAACGAGCTAACCCTAACCCCCTGCCCCCCAGGCAATGCGTTCTCAAATTTCCAGTTTTGTCCGAGTTTTACCGGCATGGTAAGCGTCCTTGAATAGGGTCAGCATCCCAGAATGAGGAGTCTTTCACATAAGATAAGGATACTCTGAAACCAGTCACTTGTGAAAAACAAGTTCAATTCAATTCAATTCAATTTATTTTTGTATAGCGCTTTTCACAACAAGGTTGCCCCAATGCGCTTTACAGGAGTGTGTTGTGGAAGATCCTTAACAGAGATAAGGACAGAACACAGAAACAGTGAAAATGGAAAAATGAAAGAGAAAGCCAGATGACAGCAGAGGAGAGGAACCAAAAACTCCCAAGTAGGGAGAAAAAAAACCTCTGGGGGTCCAAGGTCAACTGGCAGCCCAACCCCCCTGGGCATGCTAACATTACTGGACAAAGGTAGAGAAGTAGCCGGATTGTTTGCTAAGAGCAAGGTGTAAACTGTGATCCGGTCCTAGTTAAAGTCCATCAGTGAGACAGTCCTCCACATAGGCCTGTGTCGGGTGGCAGGATGGAAGCTGCACCGACATCGTCATAGATCGCAGGTCACATCTGTGATGACACCCTTCCGTAGACCCTGATGGCAGCTCAGAAGGTGCCCCCTCGGGCACCCTCCAGACATGTGGGAAGAAAGGCAGAGAGTGCGGGTGTCAAAGAGTGCACGGATACAAGTTATATAAGTGATCAGAGACGAAAAACATGGTTATGCAGTTTAACCTTAATACAATAATATTATAGGTGAATCATGGACGACGTATCTGAATCTCAGGATGATCAGTCCATACAGCATCAGAATCAATCCACACCTCAATCACCTCATATGTATGACAGTAACAGGAGGACAATGATTAATTCTAGGCAACGTAGTCGTCCGCCAGTTCGTCCCAATACAGGAAGGTTGCTGGTTTGAGCCCCGGTCGCAGCACCACAGAATAGCTACATGCCTGGAGCCCTGAGCGAGGGCTGCTGCGTGCTGGGCATCCCTGCACTGTCACCCCCAAACTTACTCTGACCTCTATATGTGTCTCATGGAGAGTAAGATGGGGGGGGGAGAGAGAATTTCCCCACTGGCAAATGGTAGCATATAGCTAAAGATGGTCACTAAAAATGTATATGTATTTGCTTTTTTTTGTGAACTCTGAATTACCTTCTAAGATTATCAATCTGTAATACAAAAATGTGAATTACCATTCATTTGTTGGGTGTTTATGGGACCTGTGTTCAGCAAGGGGAAAGATAGTGTCATTCATCATTATCTCATTATCATCCAGCCATAGCCTTGCCTTAGCACCTTTAGCGCCTTCTGTTAGCTGCCTGGCCTGTAAGACAGCCTCTGATTTCCTGCTTTGGCTTCGCAGTATTCTGTTAAAACTATGCGTCATGTCTCTCTTCTTACAAAGGAAAACTTATATATGTACATGTTTTCTAAGAATTATCAGAATTCAACAGAACCTTTGTTTAACTCATATATATGTGCAGCGGTGCAAGACTGTAAATGTGAGATGATCTGAAGCTGCAGTGGCAGCCAGCACTGGCAACAGTGCCCTTGCAGTGCTATTTTTGGGTCTCTGAAACCTTGACTGCTCTGCCCGCTTCAACCGGAAACCTCAGCTGTCCTGCACCATTCAGCCACACTCACCTGAAACCTCAACCATTGTAAGTGAAACTAAGCCCTATATTTCTGTGTTACTGAAAGGAACGGCTCCTTATAAAACTGTATACATGTCATACATTCTGAAGATATGGAGGTTATGTATGGCAATTATTTTAAGGTGCTTCCAATTATAATGGATGGTGCTGCTTTTCATTGTCAGCGTCTGAGCATATCTTGTGATTTCTTTGCTATATATTTGTTCCATAAAAGTAAATTAAAAGAAATTGTTTGGTAAAAACAAACTCAGAATAAAATGCCATAACCCATCTCCCAGCCTCGGCTTATTTCTTAGAAGTGGAAGTTATTGCTCAGAACTTAAAAAAAATATTAGCAGCCACACCGCAGTGTATCTTGGCCAAACCACAAAAGTGCTTCCTGGCCAAAGTCTGCTGTTGTCTTCAAACCTGTTAAAAACAGACTTCCGCTAAGCAGCTGTCTTCAAACCTAATATCGGCTCATTGCGACGTCTCATCCTGAAACTGAAAAGTGAGACGTGAAAATAATCTGTTTGCAAAGAAAAAAAAACATTATAAATCCCCCAAGACAGTAAAAGTATCACAAAAGGCTGAAGTAAATCTGCAATTATCGGAGTCACCAAAATCAAACTATAATGAGGCTTCCAGAACGTTTCATTGCTGAATACACAGAATTAGTCTCATTAATATATGCTTTGCAGTCATTTTCTGGCAGATAATCCAGCTTCCCCTAAATCGCACACTAGCTGTCAGTTCAGGGGCTTAGCTTCCCTCAGTATATGTTTTACGACAAGTAACAATTTGACCATGTAGAGAATTTCTAATGAAATCCGTAAACATTCCCAAACTGTACTTAGGGGGGAAACATTCACATTTTTTGATTATTTCAAAATGTATCTTCATCTTACCATTGGAGATGTAAAAGACATTGAAGATTTAATTAAGCCATGATGTTGAATTTTTATAGCATGTAAAAGATCATTTTGTACTGTGTTACGCATGAGGCAAACTCATTTTGTTCTGCTTCTAATTTAACAAAGGAAAATAACAATTCACAGTCAAAGTGAACTTTATTTGTCATCATATACAGGATGACATCATATACCATATACAGGTATACAGAGACGAAATGTCGAAGCTCAGGGACCACAGTGTAAGCATAATAAGACAATGTGCAAAGGCAATGTGCAAAGGGCAATGTGCAAAAAAATATTAGACTTGTGTGGAAATACTGAGACAACTATATAAAATACAAACTGACTGGCACTGAAACAGGAGGAATGAACTTCTTTTTTTCCTTTGGTAACACCCACTATGAGTCACACCAGAGTACCCAGAACAGCTTTCAGAGGCGTGAAAAGTTTAACTTACAGACTGAACAGATCCCTGTCTCGCGTTTATATCTGTCCGCTTGCGGCTCTTTGTCGGAGCATGACGGTAAGAGGACACGCATTCTCACAAGCTGCTTAATCATTAATTGTCAATTGTTAATTGTCATAATAATTGTAAAATTTTTCAGAATCTGTAAATCTCTGTTGACAGAACTCGTCACAGATGGACCTTGAAGATTTATTTGAATTCTTCAACCACTCGGGTTACGGTGAGGAATATGACATTAAAAATGATTTTGTGCTGTTATGCGAGAAAAAAGATGTGAACCGTTTCGGTGCGAAGCTCCTGCCAGCCTTCTATTACACCATCTTCATGCTGAGCTTGCTGGGAAATGGACTGGTCTTGTATATCATTCACAAATATGAGAAACTGAAGACGGTCACCAACATCTTTCTGCTGAACCTGGTCATCTCCGATCTGGTCTTTTCCTTGAGTCTCCCTTTTTGGGCCGTGTATCACTCGTCGGAATGGATCTTCGGCGGACTGCTTTGCAAACTGGTGGGCGGCCTTTACTTTGTGGGATTCTACAGCTCCATCCTCTTCCTGACGCTCATGACTTTGGACAGGTACCTGGTGGTGGTGCACGCCCTCACCTCCGCCAAGAGCCGGAGGAACACGTACGCCGTCGCGGCCTCTCTGGTGGTCTGGTGCGTCAGCATTCTAGCCACAGTCAAGGAGTTTGTTCTGTACAACGTGCAGAAGAATGAGCAGAGCGGCATGCTTTGTGAGGAGACCGGCTTTTCCAAACACATCCTCAATACGTGGCAGCTTGTAAGTTACTATCAGCAGTTCGTGCTGTTTTTCCTGTTCCCACTGGCTGTCGTTCTCTACTGTTACACTCGAATAACCATCAGGATTATTCACACACGAATGAGGGAGAAATGCAGAGCTGTGAAGCTGATATTTGTGATTATCGTGGCATTTTTCATATGCTGGACTCCTTACAACGTTGTTATTATGCTGAGAGCTGAGCACATCTCCAGAGAGTCTGATTCCTGCGCCTCCGAGCTTGACTACGCTTTGTATATCACCCGCAATATCGCCTACCTGTACTGCTGCGTAAACCCTGTCTTCTACACCTTCGTGGGGAAAAAGTTCCGGAATCATTTCCGAAGGCTGCTCGCGAAGCGCATTCCCTGTTTAAAGGAATATGTGTTGACAAGTCAGAGTAGTAAGACAACATCGTACAGGAGCCCAACAACCATGCACGAATACTAACAGACGTGAAAGGACACCGTAATGCCGAATGGTGTAAACTGATTTTTTTTTGCCTGTAAGATGAGTTGTGTGATATGTAGCAATTTTTTTTTTAAATCTCGACATATGTGTAATCTCAGGATAATCTTTTTTTTTTCATGAAAACTGTAATTCCAGTTTTGTGGCGGGGGTTAATTTTATAATAATTTCACGCAGATAATTATAAAGACAACGACAAACTGATTTAAAAATGCTTATTTTATGCTTTGATATGAAACCTCCCAGAAAACAGACTATGGTAAGAAGTTCGATCACGGGAGATGTCGTGCTCACTGTTAATGGGATCAAAGGTATGGTCAATTCTCACCAGTGGGAGTTACATACTGGGAGGGGGGCTAAACCAGTTTACAATCTGCATAATAATCTGCGCAGACATGGGTCTCACGCTGAAGCTTGTGTACCTACCTGTAAGAGCAGCTTTCATTTTCTGCTTCTTCCATGACGGCTTATTGAGCGTTTGCTAGTGGGAGGCTTGGCCCCCAGCCCCCTAGCCCCACAGACCCCCAGCCCCACAGCCCCACAGCCCCCCAGCCCCACAGACCCCCAGCCCCCCAGCCCCACAGACCCCCAGCCCCCCAGCCCCACAGACCCCCAGCCCCACAGACCCCCAGCCCCACAGCCCCCCAGCCCCACAGACCCCCAGCCCCACAGCCCCCCAGCCCCACAGACCCCCAGCCCCACAGCCCCACAGCCCCCCAGCCCCACAGCCCCCCAGAGGGTTGTGATAGCCATCTGCTGCAGGATGTACATTGAAAATCACACATGTGGGTCTGAGGTCTGTTAGACTGCGGTGTGGTATTTGGGGGGACACAAGCAAACACGGTGAGAACATGAAACATGCAAAGCACATGTCTTGATGAATGTCATTGTATTGATCTCAGTTAACCTAAAGTGCACATGTAACATACGTGTCAGAAGTACGAAGTATGAATTGTTGCTTTTATTTTTTTGAATATTTTTTTTCATGAACATAATGTGCTCCGAATTCATTTGTAATAAAGTTGCAGGCTTTGTGTTTGAAAACGTGTGTTGTTTTATAACTCTTTTGCCGAAACAATTGTCACTACATATCATTAATGTTCATGTGCTGTCGGTTTTCTCCAACTGGTCCCACTGCCTTGAGGACTACGTGGCTGAAGGTCATTGGGACCTGCTCTGGACCACTGGTGGACCTCTCTGCTTAATCTTGGCTCTGATTGGCTCTCAATCTTGTCTGACTTTCTGCGCAGGACTTAGTGCTCTCTGTCTGCCAGTCTCTGTTGTCTAGGTTCACAGTGCGAGGTGAAACTCGTGTCCTGTACCATGCGGAAGAGACGCAAGACCCCTACACAAGCCTGTCTAACTTAGAAGATCCATGGATGGACAAAGTAATAGATGTGGATAATTAGGTCATATGCACTATATCAAACAAACGCAATAAACTCTTTATCTCATAAAAATGCAATTCCTAGTACAATGCTGCTTCCATCATATATATTTCATATCTGACTCATAATTTTTTACAGCAGTCAGACTTAAACAATAAAAACTTAATTATTAATGACAGGTATTGTTTTCTAACATTTCAAGATTTTTTTATCTCTATATTGTGCTCAAAGTGTAGACACTAATAGCTAGCCACTAACTTCAGACTGTTGCGGCGTTTTAGCATCAGTGCCACCATGCCTCTTTGGAAATGGAATGTGTGATTGTGAGGAAAGCAGAAGTATAACTATGCCAGGCCCTAAATAAGTGTCATGAGGAAATGGCAGCGAGCATCACCTATCTGAGTGAGGAATGGAAGAAGCAGGGCACCTGACCACTGGATGTGAGATTTCCGTAGCCACACTGTACAATGTTAGATGACGGACAGAGGGACGGATGGCCAGATAGATAGATAGATAGATAGATAGATAGATAGATAGATAGATAGATAGATAGATAGATAGAAGCCTGCCACTGATAATGTAGTATACAGTAACATCGCAGTTGCATAACTGCAGGGTGTCTGCATGGATTCTCGTAATCACAATGAAACTAAGAATAGCATGGAGAGCTTCTGCTTTTTTATGGGAAGCCGAAACACGGCGGGTTATCCATGGAAAAATTTGGCAGAACTGATTTCTCAGATTTAACTAACGAAACATGAATACACTCTGCCTTTCTGACACGATTTTCATTTCATTCTGCTGTTTGGTCACTGGCTCAAGCAAATGCAGTGCGCTGTTGTGCTCAGTACTTTGGGAGAATGCAGTTAGCGAGAGGCATGCACATCGTATCATCGCATTCGAGCACTAGCCTCCCCCACCTCCCCACTCCCCCATGCTAAAACTCCTCTCTGTCGCCATTTGGACACAGTCATAGTTTTTCAGTATGTGTTTTGATTTTGCTCTCGAATCTCTTTCATGTAGCTGAAGAGGATGAAAAGTTGGGAGAAGGAAGGGTGGAAGGATGGATGGATTTTGAATGTTTCAGCATTCATATGACGGTTGTTGTGTAGGACCCAAGGTAGACGAGGTTGGGAATGTCGGTTACCCTCTGTGATGTGTGTCGATGTTGTAAGAGCAGCGGAGTGAGGAACTGAAACTGGGTCTTCCCATTATGTCAATATTTCGAAGGCATTTTAGACAATTCTAAAGCGTAATGGCCATTGTTTCAGGAAATTTGTATTACTAACACTTTAGATTACGGTTAATGATCTTGTTATAATATGAATGTAGTGGTGATGTGACAGAAAACTGCTGTGGTCACGCTGCCTCAGAAAATGATCCTCCAGTCCACCTCAATAACTCACTGCCATTTGTCAGATTTTACAAATGTGTATATCTGATTGTTCACTTTTATTTGAGGGTTTAAACAAATATATAAGGCAGTTTGACAGCCCCTGCTTGATGAAATGATTGCAGTGATAATTATTCTTTTTTTAACAAAAAAAAACTAAGTTTGGTCGTAATTGCAGTTATTTTACTTAAATGAACAATAAACATTAAAATGTGGCTTTTCTCCTTACAGCCCTGAAAGAGCCTCTTTTCTGAAAGGCTGTAATTTAGCCAGCTTTAGAATTTCAGGGATTGTTACGTATAATAATTCTGCCACCTCCCCCCCCCCTTAGTGACCCCCCCCCTTATGGAGCAGTCTCTCTGAAAAGCTTTAAATCCAGGTTAAAGTTCTCAGCTCTATAATAATATGGGGACAAAATATCTCACAATAAGAAACACTGATGTGTGTGAATTCGGGTCAGAGACGATTTGTTGTAATTATGCTAAAAGATTCCATAGAACGGACAGTCCCCCCCCCCTCAGAAGCTGACTCTGCGGGTCATGCACTGCTGTGCTGCCTCATGACACCATTTTACTCGCTGTTAAGGTTCCTTATCTCACCAGAAAATTCCCCATTTCCGCCTCCTTTTATTTCCTTGCTTTTCCTAATACAGCAATATGCTCTGAAAATGTACAAACCGTTTCATTTTGAAGGATGAAGTGATCTACTTCTCTTCATAATACTGCCATCTTTTGGTCTTTTTGGGGAATTCTGTGTCAAAAAGTAAGTACATCAATTTGAATTTTTTTAAGCAGTAAAACATTAAGAAATTTTAAACACTTTGGCATAAAATTCAGATTAAATAGATAACAACAAAAAAAAAACAGCGTATAAAAATTATCATGCTTAGTAAAACTAATTTAACTTTTACACTGATGTTCAGTGGAAGAAAATTTAGCATTAATTAGCAAATTCTGCCAATCGGGGCTATGGGACCTCACCCAAGGGCCACCAGGGACCTGCCAATCGGGGCTAAGGGGCCTCACTCAAGGTCCACCAGGGACTTGCCAATTGCGGCTAAGGGGCCTCACCCAAAGGCCACCAGGGACCTGCCAATCAGGGCTAAAGGGCCTCACCCAAGAGCCACCAGGGACCTGCCAATCGCGGCTAAGGGGCCTCACCCAAGGGCCACCAGGGACCTGCCAAATATGGCTAAAGGGCCTCACTCAAGGGCCACCAGGGACCTGCCAATTGGGGCTAAAGGGCCTCACTCAAGGGCCACCAGGGACCTGCCAATCGGGGCTAAAGGGCCGCCCGGGACCTGCCAATCGGTGCTGAAGGGCCCACTAGGGGCCTCCCAATCAGGGCTGAAGGGCCCACTAGGGCCCTCCCAGTCGGAGCTGAAGGGCCCACCAGGGTCACAGTCACCTAACCCACAGAGTCCACCTCCCAAATAACCTTCTAAAACGTGTACTTTGATATTAAAGCTTTATATAGTAAAATAGACCAAATCCTCAAGGATGCAGAGAGCAGCGGTGAATCCTTCATTGCTGTCCACTGGTTGATTCTCTGTCGATGGCAAACGCAGCCCCATCGTACTGCCGCACCCGCAGCATGCCTTCCAGGCAGGGCGGTTTACTGCCGACGCCATAAAACACAAGCTGTCATGCCTTATGTCTCTCCTGTGCTGTCAGGTCCCTGCCGGAATAATAACTTAATTAGACACTAACCTTTACTTGTAATTGTTATACAAGGCACCCTCTAAGTCGTAAAATGACAAATTACAGTAGCATCTTCCATGGACAGCTGTGAGCCATGCACGTTGATTCGGGTTATGGTCGGGTTACGGGGTTTTGGGAGAAATGTGTGTAGCATCACTTTATGATGGTAAAGTGACACTGGCAGAGATAAGCACACAATCTCATCACTGTGCGTGATCAGCAGCAGGAATGAATGCGGCTGTTAACTCACACCTATCTATGCATTCCCTCTTTACTCACACCTATCTATGCATTCCCTCTTTACTCACACCTATCTATGCATTCCCTCTTATCTCACACCTATCTATGCATTCCCTCTTTACTCACACCTATCTATGCATTCCCTCTTTACTCACACCTATCTATGCATTCCCTCTTTACTCACACCTATCTATGCATTCCCTCTTAAGTCACAACTATCTATGCATTCCCTCTTATCTCACACCTATCTATGCATTCCCTCTTTACTCACACCTATCTATGCATTCCCTCTTATCTCACACCTATCTATGCATTCCCTCTTTACTCACACCTATCTATGCATTCCCTCTTAAGTCACACCTATCTATGCATTCCCTCTTATCTCACACCTATCTATGCATTCCCTCTTATCTCACACCTATCTATGCATTCCCTCTTAAGTCACACCTATCTATGCATTCCCTCTTAAGTCACACCTATCTATGCATTCCCTCTTATCTCACACCTATCTATGCATTCCCTCTTTGCTCACACCTATCTATGCATTCCCTCTTATCTCACACCTATCTTTGCATTCCCTCTTTACTCACACCTATCTATGCATTCCCTCTTTACTCACACCTATCTATGCATTCCCTCTTTGCTCACACCTATCTATGCATTCCCTCTTTGCTCACACCTATCTATGCATTCCCTCTTATCTCACACCTATCTTTGCATTCCCTCTTTACTCACACCTATCTATGCATTCCCTCTTTACTCACACCTATCTATGCATTCCCTCTTTACTCACACCTATCTATGCATTCCCTCTTTGCTCACACCTATCTATGCATTCCCTCTTATCTCACACCTATCTTTGCATTCCCTCTTTACTCACACCTATCTATGCATTCCCTCTTTACTCACACCTATCTATGCATTCCCTCTTTGCTCACACCTATCTATGCATTCCCTCTTATCTCACACCTATCTTTGCATTCCCTCTTTACTCACACCTATCTATGCATTCCCTCTTTGCTCACACCTATCTATGCATTCCCTCTTATCTCACACCTATCTTTGCATTCCCTCTTTACTCACACCTATCTATGCATTCCCTCTTTACTCACACCTATCTATGCATTCCCTCTTTACTCACACCTATCTATGCATTCCCTCTTTACTCACACCTATCTATGCATTCCCCCTTTGCTCACACCTATCTATGCATTCCCTCTTTGCTCACACCTATCTATGCATTCCCTCTTTACTCACACCTATCTATGCATTCCCTCTTATCTCACACCTATCTATGCATTCCCTCTTTGCTCACACCTATCTATGCATTCCCTCTCATCTCACACCTATCTATGCATTCCCTCTTTACTCACACCTATCTATGCATTCCCTCTTATCTCACACCTATCTATGCATTCGCTCTTATCTCACACCTAATTTTGCATTCCCTCTTATCTCACACCTATCTATGCATTCCCTCTTTACTCACACCTATCTATGCATTCCCTCTTATCTCACACCTATCTATGCATTTCCTCTTATCTCACACCTATCTATGCATTTCCTCTTATCTCACACCTATCTATGCATTCCCTCTAATCTCACACCTATCTATGCATTCCCTCTTATCTCACACCTATCTATGCATTCCCTCTTATCTCACATCTATCTATGCATTCCCTCTTTACTCACACCTATCTATGCATTCCCTCTTAAGTCACACCTAGCTATGCATTCCCTCTTATCTCACACCTATCTATGCATTCCCTCTTATCTCACACCTATCTATGCATTCCCTCTTATCTCACACCTATCTATGCATTCCCTCTTAAGTCACACCTATCTATGCATTCCCTCTTAAGTCACACCTATCTATGCATTCCCTCTTATCTCACACCTATCTATGCATTCCCTCTTATCTCACACCTATCTATGCATTCCCTCTTATCTCACACCTATCTATGCATTCCCTCTTTACTCACACCTATCTATGCATTCCCTCTTTGCTCACACCTATCTATGCATTCCCTCTTATCTCACACCTATCTTTGCATTCCCTCTTTGCTCACACCTATCTATGCATTCCCTCTTATCTCACACCTATCTTTGCATTCCCTCTTTACTCACACCTATCTATGCATTCCCTCTTTGCTCACACCTATCTATGCATTCCCTCTTATCTCACACCTATCTTTGCATTCCCTCTTTACTCACACCTATCTATGCATTCCCTCTTTACTCACACCTATCTATGCATTCCCTCTTTACTCACACCTATCTATGCATTCCCTCTTTACTCACACCTATCTATGCATTCCCTCTTTGCTCACACCTATCTATGCATTCCCTCTTATCTCACACCTATCTTTGCATTCCCTCTTTGCTCACACCTAT
Source organism: Brienomyrus brachyistius (assembly GCF_023856365.1). Taxonomy (NCBI): domain Eukaryota; kingdom Metazoa; phylum Chordata; class Actinopteri; order Osteoglossiformes; family Mormyridae; genus Brienomyrus; species Brienomyrus brachyistius. Next base: position 2,102,683 of record NW_026042328.1, on the reverse strand, counting down.
CTATGCATTCCCTCTTTGCTCACACCTATCTATGCATTCCCTCTTTGCTCACACCTATCTATGCATTCCCTCTTTACTCACACCTATCTATGCATTCCCTCTTATCTCACACCTATCTATGCATTCCCTCTTTGCTCACACCTATCTATGCATTCCCTCTTTACTCACACCTATCTATGCATTCCCTCTTATCTCACACCTATCTATGCATTCCCTCTTTACTCACACCTATCTATGCATTCCCTCTTAAGTCACACCTATCTATGCATTCCCTCTTATCTCACACCTATCTATGCATTCCCTCTTATCTCACACCTATCTATGCATTCCCTCTTAAGTCACACCTATCTATGCATTCCCTCTTAAGTCACACCTATCTATGCATTCCCTCTTATCTCACACCTATCTATGCATTCCCTCTTATCTCACACCTATCTATGCATTCCCTCTTAATGCATTCCCTTTAAATAGCTGCACGGCTTTCATTTGTATTAATGTTATATTGGCGTTTTATACAAAAATCACATTTCTTACATTTGTACTGGAACTCTGTTTTATCATGCGGGCAAAACGAACAAAGCAAAAAAAAACAAAGGTTTTACAATTTGATATTGTTTTTCCCATGACAAACATTCATTTTGATCCAAAAAATTCAAATATAACAATAAAGGATGTAAAGATACTTTGTTATTTTTTTTTTACTTGCTGAGGTTACAATCGCCACTGCTGTTAGAAACCCGACCCTTTGAGAGCCTGTTGGCAATTATACCTAATTAACCCCCCCCCTCAACAACCAACCTGCAGCACGCGCTCCATGAAATCATCATCCTGCAAGCTGCGTTTAAGCGCGCAGAGCGAGTGTCAGACGCGTGACGTGAATTGGCTTTATTTCCCGACTGCTGCCTGCATCTGGACTTTCAGTGCTCTTACATACAGTAGATCCTGAAATATCATAGGTAATCAGCCATTGTAGCTGAGCACCGAACATTGCGGACATAAGGTTCATTACTTACTGTGTCTAAGATACACACGTACCAGGCCCAGTATTAAGAAGGGTTTATTATTCCCGGCTGTGTGCATTAGAATGGACTAAGCAGCATTATTCTAGGCTCATTGGACTGGACCCAAGGGCCCACCAGGCCCTTTAGCTCCGACTGGTAGGTCCCTGGTGACCCTTGAGTGAGGCCCTTTAACCCCGACTGGCAGGTCCCTGGTGGCCCTTGGGTGAGGCCCTTTAGCCCCAATTGGCAGGTCCCTGGTGGGCCCTTGGGTGAGGCCCTTTAGCCTTGATTGGCAGGTCCCTGGTGGCCCTTGGGTGAGGCCTTTTAGCCATATTTGGCAGGTTCTTGGTGGGCCCTTGAGTGAGGCCCTTTATCCCTGATTGGCAGGTCCCTGGTGGCCCTTGAGTGAGGCCCTTTATCCCTGATTAGCAGGTCCCTGGTGGCCCTTGAGTGAGGCCCTTTATCCCTGATTGGCAGGTCCCTGGTGGGCCCTTGGGTGAGGCCCTTTAGCCCTGATTGGCAGGTCCCTGGTGGCCCTTGGGTGAGGCCTTTTAGCCATATTTGGCAGGTTCTTGGTGGGCCCTTGAGTGAGGCCCTTTATCCCTGATTGGCAGGTCCCTGGTGGCCCTTGAGTGAGGCCCTTTATCCCTGATTAGCAGGTCCCTGGTGGCCCTTGAGTGAGGCCCTTTATCCCTGATTGGCAGGGCCCTGGTGGCCCTTGAGTGAGGCCCTTTATTCATGATTGGCAGTCTAATTGTCAGGCTTATCGTAGAAAGTTAAGGCAACATGCCATAAAACACAAGGGCAAGGGCTAAAAATGCAGCCTTCAGAGCAATGTACACCGCCCCCCAAAAAAAAAAAAATTATTTATAATGACGGTTTCCACAAAAGACAACTATTTAAAGGTCAGATCCTGGGTAAGGGCTGGTTCCCTGTCAAACCAGCACCTACGCATGACCTAACTGCTGTGGAAAATGTCACCCTAAGAACTAAAAACCATCATGCAATGAGATTCCTTAAGCGATTGCAGGAGTGCTGCAGCATGTAGCATGTATGCGTCTGTGGTTATTTGCACTGGGTTCTGTTCCTTTCCACACTTGTTTCTTCCAGCAAGAGATATATTTAGAGGTCTGTACCTATGTAATTACTGAGCGACTGAGTTCATTAGCATTTAATTACATGAGCAATTATAACCCATCACAGAGGAATGTAAATTCTAAGTAAGCAGATTCTCTTTCCAGAGGGATCTTATAATTCTTATACAAGCAATCGTTACTGCCATATGTTAATTAAACAGATGTCTATATATGGATTAAAGAGCCGTTTGTAACAGCAAAGACAGTTGCCTTATGCATAAAATGTACAAGGTCATACTTTGACTGCAAGGCTTCTTCAATCAAAGCTCATGGTGATTAATCAGAATGTTTCAGGCATGACTGAATTGAAATTGAAATGTTTTATCCAGCAAACCCAATGTGCTTTCTGCTCTCTGCCTTGTCATAGTTATTCACTCTCCAGGGAAACTGATACAGCTAATCCGGTTACAACTGCAGCGTTTTTCCACTGGCACCCAGGAACCAAGCCGTATGAAGAAAAGGCACTACTTACAGTGTGGTCCCAGCTCACTTCAATTTTCCACTGCAGACGGGTCGGTTTTGGAAAAACTTTGCCAAATTTTGAGAGTGACAGTGATATTATGAACCAAAGAGACGCTTATTTACTGTTCACATGGTGTACTGTTCACACAGTCATTTACTGTGTGCAATTATTATTATTATTATTATTATGATTATTAGTGTTATTTACTCTTCACACAGTGTACATCATGATTTACTGTGTGCTAATTTACGCTAACAAGTCCGTGAGATTTGCTGTCTTATATTACCATCAAATGCTAGTAGTATTAGGATGTTGTGTGGTATTTTTTAAGTTGGAGGTGGAACATTTTCAAGTTTCGAGCTGCAAGTTTCGCAATACATCAATCGATCGCAATGTGTGATACTACTAATAATGAATAATATACTTACCTTTTCAGTACCACTGGAAAATTCTTCTGAAATGTCTTTGGATATTTCTCTTCTTAGATACCCAAGCTGACGTACCAGAAGCGGAAGCTCGTGATCATCTTCATGGGTAACAGAGATATGGAAAAATTTATCTGCCTAAATGAAATAATGAAAAGGTCACCTTCACCACATCACTTTAGGCAGGCAGCCCAGTTCACCATTCCTTCTCATTTCCCAAACTGTCTTTGAGAGGATACTGAAAAGGCTACCTTCACCACATCACTTTAGGCAGGGTGCCCAGTTCACCCTTCCTTCTCATGTCCCAAACTGTCTTTGAGAGGATACTGAAAAGGCTACCTTCACCACATCACTTTAGGGAGGGTGCCCAGTTCACCATTCCTTCTCATGTCCCAAACTGTCTTTGAGAGGATACTGAAAAGGCTACCTTCACCACATCACTTTAGGCAGGGTGCCCAGTTCACCCTTCCTTCTCATGTCCCAAACTGTCTTTGAGAGGATACTGAAAAGGCTACCTTCACCACATCACTTTAGGCATGCGGCCCAGTTCACCATTCCTTCTCATGTCCCAAACTGTCTTTGAGAGGATACTGAAAAGGTCACCTTCACCACATCACTTTAGGCATGCGGCCCAGTTCACCCTTCCTTCCCATGTCCCAAACTGTCTTTGAGAGGATACTAAAAAGGTCAACTTCACCACATCACTTTAGGCAGGGTGCCCAGTTCACCATTCCTTCTCATGTCCCAAACTGTCTTTGAGAGGATACTGAAAAGGTCACCTTCACCACATCACTTTAGGCATGCGGCCCAGTTCACCCTTCCTTCCCATGTCCCAAACTGTCTTTGAGAGGATACTAAAAAGGTCACCTTCACCACATCACTTTAGGCAGGGTGTCCAGTTCACCCTTCCTTCCCATGTCCCAAACTGTCTTTGAGAGGATACTGAAAAGGTCACATTCCCCACAAGTGCAGCCCTTAGTATAAAAGTGACCATAATTTGAGTTCTGTGTGAGAACATGGTGGATTCTTCAGGGGGGGGGGGCTGGTTTGTCAATCAGTGCTGCCGATAATCACCATCAATCATCATGAGAAGATGCAGAGTCACAAGCCGGTGAATCTCGGCAGCTTCCAGGCTGACGTGGCCCTTGTCTGCCTGCTGTTGGCTGTGAGAACCTAACTCGTGCTTCCCAGAAGCCACAGTGTCACCACAATGCTGGTGAGAAGCTGAGAAGCGGACCGAGTGCAATCCCAGCGCTCTTCGTGTGGTGAGCACCCAAAGACCACGCTGCCCTATAGCTGCCTGACATCGGGCACCCAGCTGACCTTAGACCCTAAGCAAATTGTTTCACAACTTATTTTTGATCCTCATCAGATTGCTTAATTTGAATGTTTCCTATTATGAAACAATTCTGTTCTACCTGAAATTAAATCAAGTTGAAAAATTAAATCAGTCAGAACGGCTCCTGCCAGTGATATATTATGTTTCTGAATAAGAAGGCGCTTTGAAATACAAAAAAAGCAAGATGCTCAGATCGATGTGGTTTTTCAAAGTGTTTTAATGAAATACGTGCTGTTCCTTTTTTGTGTAAGACACAGGCTGTGATTATATCTTCTTCACGAATAATTCTGATCTCTTTCTGAAGCTGCTATTTGGAAACGGCTCACAGATTTCCAAGAGAAGTTTATTGCTTCTCCTGTTCCTATTGCTCATAATTCCTGTCCTCAAGCCCAGAGGTTCCCAAAGTCCGGCTCTCCGAATAATTCATTCATAAGCTCATTTAGTGAGTTCTTTACATATGCTGCCTAAAATAACATTGTTTTTTAACTTAAATTTCCAAAAGTGTCTAGAATATCGTCACTCCTTTTATTTATCCTTGGGCTACACATTGGTAATGATATAATCTCTTAAGGACCCTAATTTTTTGCCCACTTCAGCATGGTGCCCCCCCCCCGAACGCAAAAAGAATCCATATTCATAGAATAGAATAGAATAGAATAGAATAGAATAGAATAGAATAGTCGTCTTTGTGCTTTTCTCACAGTTTATGTGTCTCTTTATTATTGTGTATTTACTCAGTGTTTTTGCATTTTCCTTCTCTGTTGTTTTGAACTTCTGGACAAACTGCACTTCCCGACCCCAAAAAGGTGACTGACCCTTAAAGGACGTGTTCATAGGAATCCTGCGCACTAAACACATCTCACTTCGCAGCTGATTAAATATGTCTATTGACTTGAATGCCTCTTAACATCATTAGTTAGTCTTTAAAGCAGAGCTGCATCCAAAACAATAATCTATCAGCTATCAGCTATCTACAGATTTAGTCTTTATCATTGTACTGAAAAAGTATAGACCCTAAACAAGCAGGGGTGGATTAACGAAGAGGCTCACTTAGGCTGTGGTCTGGGGGCCCAGAGTAAGCCGGGGTCGTCAGTCCTACATGCAGGCATGGGACACGGAGACAAGAGAAAGGGGAGAAGCGAAGTCCAGGGGCAGGCAGGGCGGGCAGGATGGGAGACTCAGGAACTAGGTTTGGTCTGGGGAAGGAAGGCAGGCAGGGTGAGGAGCAGACAAAAGGCAGACGGACAAGGCGAGGAATGAAGGAACGGCAGGAGACAAGAAACCGCTCGGTATCGCAGTGTAACATTGGCAAATACTTTGCGACTGCTGTTGCGTGCTTTCCGCCTTTATAGGGATCCCGTGTGGAGCCTAATTGGTAGTTTTCAGGCTATCCACACCCGGGAGGCGTGACAGGTTGTTTATTTGTTTGTGAGTAGGTGATTGGCTAAAACTGAACGGGGAGACCAATTCTTAAATGTATAACAGATGTAGAAGACGAGAAAGGTGAAGGGGCTCCTCCTGATCACCCCCTGCTGCTAACAATAGAAACGCATGATCGAATGCGACATTCTGGACCTGATCAATCCCCACTGCTAATGACACAAATGCATGATCGAATACAACAATCTGGACCTGATCAGCCCCCACTGCTAACGACACAAACGCATGTTTGAATGCAAGAATCTGGACCTGATCAGCCCCCACTGCTAACGACACAAACGAATGATCGAATGCGACAATCTGGACCTGATCAACCCCCGCTGCTAACAACACAAACGCATGATCGAATGCGACAATCTGGACCTGATTAACCCCCGCTGCCAATGACACAAACGCATGATTGAATGTAACAATCTGGACCTGATCAGCCCCCGCTGCCAATGACACAAACGCATGATCGAATGGGACAATCTGGACCTGATCACCCCCCGCTGCTAATGACACAAACGCATGATCGAATGCGATAATCTGGATCTGATCTGCCCCCGCTGCGAATGACAAATGCATGATCGAATGCGAAAATATGGGCAGACTTCAGGGCCACGTGGGACTCTGTGTGAGGTCACTGCACGGCAGTGATCTACCCAAGCGATTCAGGGTATAAGCTCCTTGCTCCTTCCTCCCTTCTCTCTCCCCACTTCCCCTCTCCTCTCTGCTCTCTCTTGCCCTCCTCTGCCATCCCCTCTTATCCCTTCCACTCCTCTCCACTCCTCTCCCCTCCTTTCTGTCTTCTCTCCCCTCCCATCTATCATTTAGAATCAGAGCAGCTTGTCCGTGCTGAAACACACTTAAATGACATGAGTTTATCAGCATTTTACATCTTAAGCTGCCCCTCTTGGAAGTCAATCTACTGAATGCCTGCCTCCCCAGCCCCCAAGCCAGTGATAGATGTTATTAGTCATGGGCAGTGATGCGGAGTCTGTCTCCTACGCTACAGTACATGCAGTGCAGTGTGAGAAATAAGGGGGTGTTTTCAGAAGTGAATAGAGAAGCGGTGTATTTGCAATGATGCCATGGGGTGTGTGACTCTCATTTGGCGATGGGGAGTAGGGAATGTCTTCAGGGGAAGTCAAGGCGATAAGGCCCCAGGTTACATGCAGTCATAAAAGCCATCGGCAAACAGCTAGTCATGCTCCTCACTTTGACCTGCAAGCATGAGCGTGATTCACACTGCAGTAGGATGACCACCTAATCCATATTGGGGGGTCGGCCATTATGAGCTACTTCAGGTTTTACAACCTACTTCAAACCCGAAAGGCTCCTATGCTCGGCTAAATTGGTCGGCTCGTGCTTTGACTGCTTCGTTTCCTTGTCAAAAAGACTCATCCAGCTGTTTCGCATTAACATTAGTGACACATGAATGATTATAGGAGACTGACCAATCAGCACACAGCAAGAACTCGCTGCTTAAGTGAAATGCAGGGGCCGGTTGCATAAAACACCATACGTTAATATTTTCAAGTCCGGGTTAAGCTTTCCTTTAAATAAAGTCGGTTGCTCGAAACACCCTTAAGTCTTCTTCTTAAGGTTTCTCTTAAATATTCGCTGAAGTATGTAAGTTTTTTTCCTTTATCTTGGTCTTACACTTATGGAATCCCTTAAACTTCCCTTAACTGGTGCACAAAAGACCTTAACAAGTAAAGTTAGGGAAAAAACTTAAGGTGCGTCTGATTGTATCTTAACCACAACATGGCTAAATTTATGATGATAAATGAAGAATATTAACGCATCCTGAGAAGAGTGTCCTGCGATTTAGAGTACCCAGTAAAAACGATTAATGATGATCAATTGATTTATCTGACCGACAGTGTGTTTTTGATTTTATTAATATGCCTGTGATGTTCATAATTCATTATTAAATCTGGCTAGCAGATCGACCTTTCTGTTTCACAGAACACTGGGCACTGGAAATATTATACAGAAGTATGGAATAAATGTTCCAATGCAGAAATATGGAGACATGCAAAAACGCATTTACTGTAACTAAGATACAACTATAATATTACTACTTCTCTTTTCCTAGTACTTCCGCAGATCTCCCAAGTTAGCGCCGGTGCTTGTCATCAAATATTCAGCAAAGTTTATCAATATATGCTCCACTCAGTTGTTCTTTGTCAAGTGAAAAGTACCTACTGACAGTGAACAGAATACAGCAGGGGGAACAGTCCACATCGTCATCAGGCAATGATGCAGCAGGGACAAAATACGGCTTTTTATTTTATTTATATTTGTCAGACGAATAATATGATTAATTTCGTCATTGTTATTACCGCATATTTTAGTTACATTTTTGCCTCAGTTACCGTCACGCAAAAAACCTTCATCAGGCCATAACTTTGTCAAAGAGAATAAACTGGAGGTGAGGAAAGGTATTACGAACAGGCGTGAGTGCAAGCGAACAATCCGTTTCCAAGGAAACTGTACAATTTTATTGCCGTAAAATTTCTTTCATTGCTTTAAATTTAAGGTTTTTCCTTTAAATATATCCCTTAGTTAAGGAGACATTATACCTTAAGTTTCAGACTTAAAGGGAAAGCTTAAGATGTTTTATGCAATGGAGCCCTGGACCTTTTAATTCATCCATTTTCCAAACTGCTTATCCTACTGGGTTGTGGGGCCTTTGGACTGTGGGGGGAAACTGGACTACCTGGAGGAAACCCCACGACGACATGGGGAGAACACGCAAACTCCGCACACATGTGACCCAGACGGAGACTCGAACCCGGGTCCCAGAGGTGTGAGGCAACAGTGCTAACCACTGCACCACCATGCCGCCCCCAACCTAATTAACAAACCCTGTCCTAGCTCAAAGCGTCCCCCCTGACATGGATTAGGGGTGCCCTATGCTCCCCTTACGGCCCCCGTTTTGCCTGAAATACCATCCATCCATCCATTTTCCAAACCGCTTATTCTACTGGGTCGCGGGGGGTCCGGAGCCTATCCCGGAAGTAATGGGCACGAGGCAGAGAACAACCCAGGATGGGGGGCCAGCCCAGCCTGAAATACCCCCCAAAGCAAAGAGGAGACAGGAGCTGGAATAAGTCCTGGTGGGCCGTCCCTGCGCTTATGTATGACAGGGTATCCCTGATCTGCATGGGAAACGGGAAGGGAAAACGACAGCAATGCAACCAGGCCCAGCACGCAACACGACAGCAATGCAACCAGGCCCGGCGTGCAACACGACAGCAATGCAACCAGGTCCGGCATGCAACACGACAGCAATGCAACCAGGCCCGGCGTGCAACACAACAGCAATGCAACCAGGCCTGGCGTGCAACACGACAGTAATGCAACCAGGTCCGGCGTGCAACACGACAGCAATGCATCCAGGCCCGGCGTGCAACACGACAGCAATGCAACCAGACCTGGCGTGCAACACGACAGTAATGCAACCAGGCCCGGCGTGCAACACGACAACCAACCAATAGTATGCATTTTATATGAGAAACTTTGAGCTAAATACTGAAATAAGATTCCATGTGTATGTAAAACCCCCCTGAAAATATATCTGTTACTGGAAGACTGAAGGATTACACTGTTCAAATGAATTACCCTTCAGTAACCTGTTCTGTGACAAATATAAAGTCAGATTCCTATCTGTGCAATACCTGCACCTCTTTACAGAATACCAGTACAATACCAGTGTAATACCGGTATAATACCAGCAGCATCTGATACTAATTCATATTTTGCCCAGACACACATGTATAGATGTATTTCAGAGATGGCGTTGCATTTTTATTACAATCATTACGCTTATTACTCCACCGGCTAGTGGCTGAGCCTGTAAGAATGACATAATCGTTCCCTTGGATATCTATTAAAGTTTATATCCGAGTTAAAGCGATTTACAGAGATGGATATTGCCTCGTGGCTTTCTCTATAATGGACTATTTGTCTTTCTCTCTGTTAATCCCACTGCTACCATAGGACAAAATTAAGAACATAAGCAGTGATTTGGAAAGAAGAATGTAATTTATACAAAAGACAAAGTCAAACAATGGATGCCCTCTTTATTTAAGGAGATCTGCAGCTGACTGCTATTTATCATGCACTGTACATATTTGAGTGGCTCGCTATCAGGGAGCGGTTTTCAAAGCAGCCTGGAATAGCACAGGCCATGACATCATTATACCACTTTGAAACTCTGTGAAAGTTTCATATTAGTTCTGAATGCATTGTGATTAATTTATGCATAGTGGCACTGATTCTTCCTCGCCTACTTATGTGATGGTGATATGCTGTGACTCAGTGGGTTGTCGAATTCACAGTTAATTAAATGCATATGTTACCTAACCTTAGTAATTTAACAAAATTTCTACCTCTGTCATCTGCGGAGCAAAAAAAAAATGGCTTTTGAAATATCAAAAACAACATTTCGTGACACCAAACCACTTTCTTGACTCATTTTGAGATGAATTGCTCTGTCAGCACCTAACATTTGCCGCATAGCCAGTCTTTGAAGGCTACTTCCTTAAAACTTCACAAAGAAAGATTCTGTTTAAGGGACAGTAATTACTGTGGGAACTCAGAATGCCGAATATCGGAGAACATTTCATCCGGCCTGTAAAACAGCCTGCGATTATTTAACTAAATGAACACTTTGTCTACTGAGGCATTTACTTAGATGGAGGGTAAATGCGATTTTCAGGAACAATAATTTACATGCTGGGAGTAAATATCAGTTTGAAGGGTTTGGGCTGTTTTTCTTTGCCATGACTCAGGTTTTAACAGTAATCAGCCACACCCGGCGATCTGGCGGAAAGTGGGTGTTAATTGGCAATAGAATGAAATCCCAAAGGCCCCTCATCCCTGTTTTTTCTAAGGGTTAGTGAAGTAAATTTACTGGGGTCCGTCCAGGGTGCCCCCCCCCCCCCACACAGACACACACACAACCCTGTGGCTGGTGTAAGTAGTAATAAATAAGTAAAAGGCATGAATTAAGTTGCAGTGGTAACTGTATACAGCATAACTGCAGTGGACTGAGCTTTATTCCCATCAGTTTGTCCTGGCTGTGAAGCCTTGGTCTCCCTGGAGACGTTTCCCAGAAAAGACACATCCTTGCTGCACGTCGTGTGTAAAGAGCTTCCTGATCATCCATCAAAATTATCATGAAAGTCTCCCCTCGGCACGTGCTCCTGTAAACACGTGCCCTTCTCTGAGCCTGCAAAGGCTCACTGCTGTCCCGGACCGGGCCCCTAGACACCCTGATTTGTGGCTCTGATTCACTGAGGTGAGCACTACACATAGTCCCGGACCGGGCCCCTAGACACCCTGATTTGTGGCTCTGATTCACTGAGGTGAGCACTACACATAGTCCCGGACCGGGCCCCTAGACACCCTGATTTGTGGCTCTGATTCACTGAGGTGAGCACTACACATAGTCCCGGACCGGGCCCCTAGACACCCTGATTTGTGGCTCTGATTCACTGAGGTGAGCACTACACATAGTCCCGGACCGGGCCCCTAGACACCCTGATTTGTGGCTCTGATTCACTGAGGTGAGCACTACACATAGTCCCGGACCGGGCCCCTAGACACCCTGATTTGTGGCTCTGATTCACTGAGGTGAGCACTACACATAGTCCCGGACCGGGCCCCTAGACACCCTGATTTGTGGCTCTGATTCACTGAGGTGAGCACTACACATAGTCCCGGACCGGGCCCCTAGGCACCCTGATTTGTGGCTCTGATTCACTGAGGTGAGCACTACACATAGTCCCGGACCGGGCCCCTAGACACCCTGATTTGTGGCTCTGATTCACTGAGGTGAGCACTACACATAGTCCCGGACCGGGCCCCTAGACACCCTGATTTGTGGCTCTGATTCACTGAGGTGAGCACTACACATAGTCCCGGACCGGGCCCCTAGACACCCTGATTTGTGGCTCTGATTCACTGAGGTGAGCACTACACATAGTCCCGGACCGGGCCCCTAGACACCCTGATTTGTGGCTTTGATTCACTGAGGTGAGCACTACACATAGTCCCGGACCGGGCCCCTAGACACCCTGATTTGTGGCTCTGATTCACTGAGGTGAGCACTACACATAGTCCCGGACCGGGCCCCTAGGCACCCTGATTTGTGGCTCTGATTCACTGAGGTGAGCACTACACATAGTCCCGGACCGGGCCCCTAGACACCCTGATTTGTGGCTCTGATTCACTGAGGTGAGCACTACACATAGTCCCGGACCGGGCCCCTAGACACCCTGATTTGTGGCTCTGATTCACTGAGGTGAGCACTACACATAGTCCCGGACCGGGCCCCTAGACACCCTGATTTGTGGCTTTGATTCACTGAGGTGAGCACTACACATAGTCCCGGACCGGGCCCCTAGACACCCTGATTTGTGGCTTTGATTCACTGAGGTGAGCACTACACATAGTCCCGGACCGGGCCCCTAGACACCCTGATTTGTGGCTTTGATTCACTGAGGTGAGCACTACACATAGTCCCGGACCGGGCCCCTAGACACCCTGATTTGTGGCTTTGATTCACTGAGGTGAGCACTACAGATATTTTACCTGACTATGTGAAGCTTGTACTCTAAGGCAGGCACCGCCATCCCTTTGAGTTATTGCTCTGAGACGTTTCAGCGAACCATAATCTCAAGAGTGGCTAATAGGCGTGTCACACCCCAGAGGGTGCTGAGTGCAGTGCCTCGTAATGCCTCGCAGTGCCTGCAGTACTTTGCAGTGCACAGTGCAGAGCCCAGCAGTGCCACACATTTCCAAGCAGTGCCTTGCTTCCACATTCCCAAAAATAAAGTTGCGTCCCTTTAACTGAAAGCTGCCATCCTTCCTCTGCATTTCCCATGATCATCTTTGATGAAGCATGCAGAGGAGAAAAGAAAATAGTCTACATAACACTATACAAAGGCATCATCCCTCAGAAAGAGTATAAACATATTCAGAGAGTCTAATGCTTGAAAATGCACTTGCTATTAGCGTGCAAATCTGTGTCCAAACTTACCATAAGCTTAAACAGATGATTTTCCATCTGTCAGTCCTCCATAAGCATTTATACAGTGCACGTGGGCTACTGCAAGCTGCATAGAGCAGAGGGCGACCTGGACGATGTCACTCCATTACAGAGTGTAATTTGCAGACACCCATTCATCCAGCTGAATGTCTGCTAACCAGAAGAGGAAACTGAAAGAACGTGGGGCCCCCTCAAGCGCAAAATCCACAGGTGGGAATCAAACCCGCAACACTGCAGGCGTGAGGACCCCCTCAAGCGGGGAAGAATGCGCAAAATCCACATGTGGGGATGAAACTCGCAACACTGCAGGAGTGAGGACCCCCTGAAGCGGGGGAGAATGGGCAAAATCCACATGCGGGGATCAAACCCGCAACACTGCAGGCTTGACGGCCCCCTCAAGCGCAAAATCCACATGTGGGGATGAAACTCGCAACACTGCAGGCTTGACGACCCCCTCAAGCGGGGGAGAATGGGCAAAATCCACATGCGGGGATCAAACCCGCAACACTGCAGGCTTGACGACCCCCTCAAGCGGGGGAGAATGGGCAAAATCCACAAGCGGGGATAAAACCCGCAACACTGCAGGCGTGAGGACCCCCTCAAGCGGGGGAGAATGGGCAAAATCCACATGCGGGGATCAAACCCGCAACACTGCAGGCGTGAGGACCCCCTCAAGCGGGGGAGAATGGGCAAAATCCACATGCGGGGATCAAACACGCAACACTGCAGGTGTGAGGACCCCCTCAAGTGGGGGAGAATGGGCAAAATCCACATGCGGGGATCAAACCCGCAACACTGCAGGCGTGAACTGACCTCAGAAACTGCTGAGTGGCTGCGTACACTTTCCCAATTTATTCATCATAGGCTACATTCCTTTGACCCATTTAATTTCCTAATTTCTCATTTCCCCTTTACACTTGGAGACATGATAGGAAAAGAAACCAAGGTCTTTAAATCTGGGCATCTCACTTAATCTCCATCTTTAATCAAATGCCATCGATCCACCAAGGTGTCAGAACTGATTTATGTGACACCTGCGGCAGTAAGCGCTCGCATGGCCTATGTGGGCCTTTTCGAGCGCTGAGTGAAATGCAGCAGGCAGACAATGAACTCCGACTTCCTGCTTTTATGCTTATTGCGTTTGGCTTGTTTTGTATATTTTTCCACCCTTGCTCACAGAATCTGGATGAGATCAGATCATCCAGCATTTCTCGAGCAGTGAGGGGTTACGGACTTTGCTCACGGGCCCATTGAGGATATGAAAACTGCTGACCGCAGGATTCGACTTTCTGGACTCGAGCACAGATGGTGCGTAACAGGCCATGGGCAACCTATCAGAAAGAAGAATAAGTGGGAAAAATAAAGAGGGTTAAGCCAAACTCCATCACAGAAAGGATCAGATATCCCTGGAGTAATAGGCAGAGCATAGGCACAGTATCGCATAGCACAGTATCGCATAGCACAGTATCGCATAGGCACAGTATTGCATAGGCACAGTATTGCATAGGCACAGTATCGCATAGCATAGTATCGCATAGCACAGTATCGCATAGGCACAGTATCGCATAGACACAGTATTGCATAGCACAGTATCACATAGGCACAGTATCGCAATGCTTAGACCTTCAAACAGAAATACCTACATTTGGACATTCACCTAGATAGATAGATAGATAGATAGATAGATAGATAGATAGATAGATAGATAGATAGATAGATAGATAGATTATGGAAAATGGCTATGAATTTAAAGAACCATCACTAATCGTTCATGATATTAACTGGAAGCGTGACTGAGCAGTGCTCTCCCAGCCACGCACTGCACATTTCCGCCTGTGGGGGCACATAAAGTGCAACGCTCTGCCCTCATACTGCATTCTCTGCATGATATTTTAATGAGGTTACTAATCTCCAGCAGCAGGAATGGGAGGGAGCAAAGGCCAGGGCTCAGCGATTGGTGCTCTCAAAGAGCTCCCAAGGGCTGCGTGGCGGGGGGCCAAGGGGGTTGCCTGGAAACTCTGCCTGACCTATGGCTCTCATTTCACATCAGATTTTAAGCTTTTATTTGCATGAAAATGATTCATGTTTGCTAACAAATGCTGGATAGTTTAGGCAGGCAACACTCTTTCTGTGCATATTCTCCATTTGCATGGGTTTCCTCCTGGTCCTTCTCTTGCCTCCCAGTCTTCCTGTTTCCTCATGGTCCTCCTATTTACTCCTGGTCCTTCTGTTTCTTACTCATCCTCCTGTTTCCCCCAGTTCTTCTGTTACTTCCTGGTCCCTCTGTTTACTCCTGGTCCTCCTGTTTCCTACTCATCCTCCTATTTCCCTCAGTTCCTCAGTTTCCTCCTGGTCCCTCTGTTTACTCCTGGTCCTCCTGTTTCCTACTCATCCTCCTATTTCCCTCAGTTCTTCAGTTTCCTCCTGGTCCCTCTGTTTACTCCTGGTCCTCCTGTTTCCTACTCATCCTCATATTTCCCTCAGTTCTTCTCTTTCCTCCTGGTCCTTCTGTTTCCTCCTGGTCCTTTTGATTCCCTCTGATCCTCCTGATTGCTCCTGGTCCTCCTGTTTCCTCCTGATACTCCTGTCCCATGTGTCCATTCCCTGGCACACCCTGCTGCCTGGGATAGGCTCCAGTGTCATTCTGTACTTTATAAGAAGTTATGAGAAAATGTATGGATGGTTGGGTGGATGGATTGGTGAATTCCATGTTCCCGTAATTGCGTGGTGTGTAGCTCAGTGGGTTGGGATTTGATGCCCATGTCTGGAAGCTCATGCAGTTGAATGCAGTGGCCAGTGGAAAAATTATATCCTCCAGCAAAGACCTAGAACCCAACTGCTTTTGGGTCACTGGGTGCTTGCTGATCTGGATCTCTGAGCATTCCTCCTTTGTAAGTCACTTTGGACAAATAAATGTGAAGAATGCAGGTCGAAAGGTAAAGGTGACAGCCCTTACCTAAGAACTAGACTTTTCCTTAATGTATTTCCATTCAAAAGACACACAACACAAATCCCAGACCAGCTCTGCAAAGTCTAATTAAGAGGCCTTTTACATCCGGTCAAATCCAGCACTGGCATAATAAAGTAGACAATGAGGCAGACAGATGAAATCGATGTGAAATATGCCAAGGGCACTCCTAACACTGGTTTAGCCCAGTTTGTGTGGTAGAAATGCATGTTTCTCAGTTTTCCCAAGACTGGTGTCATAGAATATGGCCATGGAAAGTTTGACCCCATTACAAACTGGGCCCCAAATGCGAAGTTCACTCATCTCTTAGGTGATTTTAATAAATGAACGTTTGCATATTGGATTCACCTACAAGCAGCTCCTCTCACACGCTGTTGTCTCTGCTGCAGTAATTTTCAACTCTGCTGCTGGGGAATTCATGTCCAGGGCTAGGACCGGCCCTGCTGAGGGTGTAGCTGTACCTGGTCGAACGGTGGGCCGCGTTTACCAGACAGGCACATGGAGAGATACACAGGGCCATCCGGCTGGTATTAGCTCATGGTCCACTGGCGTATGCGCCCCGCCCCCTTCCATGGAGCCGGCTGACAGGAGCCCCGCCCCTTATTGTGTGATGTCACTTCCCTCAGAGGGGATTGGATCATTAGATCATGGCAGCCCCAGGAGGCTGGCCGTTCTCTCATAATTCCCCTTTTCACATTGGAGCAAAAATAGCAAATGTGGATAAACAGCCCCGGGAAAGATAAATTATTCATACAATTTGAAGTCAAGGTAATTGGACAGTGTCCCCCCTCCCCCCCGTGAGCGTGCCCCTCAAACAGACTAAGCTATCACGAGAGCCCAGCTTGCCCCGAGGAGCACGTGCCTCTGTGACACAGCCAACGCACAGGCGGGGCCCCCTGAGTACACTCGCAACACCACAGGAAGCAGGAAGTGTGATTGGCTAATACTCTGTGAGGTTCCTAGGCCGACACTTCCTGTTTCCATGCTCTGTTACGGTCTTAGCAGCTGCCCAAAGTCATTTTCACACTAGTCTAGGAATAAAGGCACTGCTCAGATAATATGGATAATATGAGAGCCTGTGATTGTGTGGAGTCCTCACAAGGTTTCCATTGTGAGGGAAAGCGAGCTGTGGGCAGCCTTCACAAAGGCCTTCTGCCTCACGGGCTTATGTCTCCTGAAATGCATTATCACCACCTCATTTGTCAGATTAAAGACCCAAAGACCATTTCTTGCTGTACTAAGGAATATTCGGGGTCTAAAACCTCCCAAAAAGCTGAGGCATCGGTAAGAAATGCAGCAGTACATACTCCCCATGCCAGAAGAATTGTGAAAGTTGAGAACAGTCATCCTGCTGCAGTTTTCTTACCTTAAGGTGCCGCCAGCCTGATAATTAACCGTTTGAGATCCTGCCTGACACACAGGCCTCCGGACAAAGGGTCACACTCTGGTGATGCTGCGGGGCGTTTCCCTTACACCCGGCGAGAATGTGCACGTCTGGAGCAGCTGGCTTTCAACCTGCAGGCACTCAGCATGGGCCACGATAAAGAGAAGCAAATTTGCAAATTCGAATTTTCTTTTTTTACTTTTTGCAGTGTGTTGACATGAAAACTCAGCAATAAAACCGTAAGACAGCAGTAACATTTCAGCACGCTCTGTACTGACATGCTCAGCATTCCTGATTGTGTACTTTATCAAAAAAACATTATTTATGAGAAAATCTGAACAAAGCAGTGTTACTACAGGTTACTACAAGCATGCAGATACTCACAATACAACGTTATTTAATAGACATTTACTGAGGATGGACTGTTGTTAATGATTTCTGTGAATACTGATTAGGTGGCCACATATGATTCTGCTAAAAAATGACATGAAAAGTCTCCTTCCTCAGCTTCTGTAAAGGGAGCCCAGTGACATGGGTTTGGGGGGGGGGGTGTCGATGTGTTTTGGGGGTGTTTAATAAGAGGAAAACCTGAAAATGGTCGCATTTATTCTAAGATAATGCAGAAATGCACAGCTTACACTTGATGTTCTGGAAAAACACATAAATATATAATGATGCATTTGTGGAAAAAATAACTATTTACAAAGATTTTACCTAAGAATATTTAGCTGCCTAAGATCAAAGTGTGATCATGTGATCACACCCCTATAAGATGTGACTAAAATTCATAACACTATGCTTGTTCTACACGTACTGGGTGCTTTTTTGAATGATGATGGCGTTTCAATCTCCTATCATGTTCAGAATTCTAAGTACATTTTCATTTTGAACCTTTTATTAATTCAACAGGTGTTTTTATCAAAAGCACCATGCAAATGAAAAAGTAAGAATATGGGATTGGAGCCCATGACCTTCTGACCCCAGGCAAGGCACACTAAGGCACTGAGCCACAACACCCCCAGGAAAGGGTGAAGCTACCCTCAGATGTTAGTTGAGGTGGTCCTTGTCAGAGCCCCCCCGAGGGTAATGAGCAATAAGCCCCCGCCTGCCTGCTCAGTGGAGCAGCACATATTTACCATGACTGTTAATGTCTCCTTTACGTTTGAAGCCTCCATCTGTAGCACTCAAAAAATGACATGTTGCTCCCACGATTATAATTCGTACCTATTTATGGTCACTTCTACTTCGAAGATGTTTTATTTACATCAATTATGTTTTAAGCAAAGTACAATTCAGAACAGTATAGTAACTCTGAAGTCTGAACATACGGTATTTAATTGTACTTTAATTACTTTAATTCGTTGCATCTTACAGCACGTACTGATTCAGGTCTTGGAGGTCAGTTTGAGATCCAGTTCCTTTGTTGGGCTTTAACCCCAAAACTTTTTCATTTCCCAGTACATGTCACACTGAGTTGATTTCTTAGCCGTCCGTCCTTGGTAATTGACTCAGTGAAGTTCAGCGGTGAGTTTTTCTGAAAAGCAAAGATCAGCCAGTTCTCCTAATGGAAGCATCAGAAAATTACTTATCTCTTTGTATTTATTTTATGATGTAGTAGCTACTTTTTGTTCAGTATAAGGCCTAGACTCAAAAACAAGCCTTTCCAAACCCCCAAATTCCATGAAGCATTTATTGACGTTATTTAGTTGCTGTTAAGGAAGGGCAGACAGGAAAGATGGACAATCCACTGTGCGACTGAAGAACAGAGGTTTGTCAGTCAGATCGGACAAGTCAAGAAAACAAGAGCCCATGAGGGGGGGGGGGAGTTAAACATGGGCAGGAATAAATCAAGGAGTAACACAGGAACAAAAGTAGCAAACACAGGAATTAAATGGGAGCAAACTCAGGAACATCCACAACCAACGGAGGAATAAAGCAATGGCCGGCACTTAAATACATACAGACATGACGAGGATCAACAAGAAGCACGTGTAGAGAAAGGGTGAAACACCAGGGGAGACTAGATAACAAGGGTAACTAAAGATTACTATAAGCAGGGGGCAACTGGCAGCAAAAACAAGGAACCACATAGGAATAAATATCAGAAAAATATACCAAAAATGAGAAATGCTGAGCATTAAACTTGTTGAACCTGTGACAAAAACGGAGCCTGGATGACACAGCTGACCACTCAGTCTATCAGGGCCAAACGGTGGCCAAGGGAGAAGGAGAACATGTTAGGAGCTAGGGACACAGGATGGACAGTGACACCTGCTGGCCAAAGAGGGAACAGATATAGGACAGGGACCGATGCTGCCATTTCTATGGAGTCTAAGCATTACCTACCAATACTGCTTTCATTTAAGGTCAGAGAGACGTCATTGCTGATATCTCCCTGGCAAGATGGATGTATTTTGAAAAATTCAATTGATTTTTATGGAAAATTAGAAACCATTAGAACTGGTAGCGTCCCACTGCATAGATAATACTTTGGTATTAAAGAATGTGAAGCTATTAGCTAAAACAAGCGTACCTGACAGATTATTATTTTGTGGTGTCTCGTACGATTAGCCAAGAGTATATTGATAAAAGCTAAATGAAGTGTACGTTAACTTAAACACATTCACTGAGAACTCCTGCATGAGGGGATGGTTCGGGGAAATCTCATCTTAGCGTCAGGAAAACAGTCCTATTTCATTCGGAAAGCTAATTGAAGAATATTCAAAAATTAGGGGAGGATTAAGAGAGCAAGATTATACTGTCAGTCAGATTTAGAAGCATCTCCTCCTTTGTCTGAGCACTTCATTACGTTACATATTAGGACAGTAAATGATACAATGAGAAAACTTCATTGCAAACATACAAATATGAATGCAATAATTACATCTCTTGGATACACGCTAATTAGTAATTCATTGTAATACATGTAATATATATTTGCATAGCAGATTTATTCATTCAGGACTAATATGTTTTAGTGATACTAGATATGCATGAATATGTCTTAGAAGTGTGCAGATGATGATTAAGTAACGTGAATCACGTTTTATAGAGCAGTAACGCTGCCCAAATAATGTCAAGAAAAGTGAAATCTTTGCGGTAAATTCCCTTGCTGTCCCTTGTACTCCGCAGGGCCCGTGATGATTCTCGCATTCCTGCTCTTCTCGCCACAAAGTGGCTTCCAGGTTGATGTTGTAGCCTCTCCAATCAGTGTCACAGCTAGACTGTAATCCGCCATTTAGCCTGATTTGTTGCAGAGTTCGAGGACCATTATCACAGTCCAATTTTGTGATAAAAAATAAAGTTAAATTATTTCAAACCTTTTTTTTGTCTGACACCATTAACACCTTGGTAGATAAAGAGAATAAGCAGCCTGTTCCCATCTCACTTTGTCTAAGTAAAGGATTCTGAAATGTCAGCTACTTTTCTAGATCATATCATAAATGTACGTATTACACTATTTGGGTCCAGAGTAAAGATCTATATTACAGACAGTGAGTCAGATTACTGGAGTTGGCTGTAGCCATACACACTGCATGTCACTGCATTTTACTGTGCTGGTCAAACATCCAAAGCTGTCTCTCAGTCTTTACTGTAAATCTGCAAAAGAGCCACTATTTTTGTTGCATCACAAACTCAGCACTCAGTCGGCCGGCTCGAGCAGTAAGCCACCCCACACGCTTTCAATGCTCTCCTACATCACTGCTCAGAGACGTGGGCTGAGTTCCTCCCACAGAAGTTCACCGCCATTGAGGTCAGGAGACTAGGCATCGGTTGAGGTGTCCTGTGTGATTTAGGGTGTGGTCATGCTGAAGAATGAATCACCTGTGGTCCTGATGGAAGTGCCTTGTTGGGTTTGGTAATGATCACCAGCTGTTGCAGATCTCTGCGCTTACTGCTCTTACGAATAGGTGCCATTTGGACTCAACTATTTCACATCCCTTAAGATCAACCTCTAATCCTGTTAACAGACAAGGATATGCTGTTGAAAGAGAGATAATTGTAAAGTTTTCACAGTTTTGTCTCCCACCATAGATCATTTATAATCAAGTCATCTGCTGTATTTTCAAGTGAGAATGACCTGCGTAATACATCATTTTTCTGTCGCTTTGATATTGTGCTTAAGCTGATTTCCTTAAATGAAACGTCCTGATAATGTGTAGGTAAAGATGTCCCTCCTCCCGCACATGTTGCACAATTTATGAACCTGAAATCATAATTTTGTGAAAATTCATGACTATCTGACTTTGTGGTATTACACAGCAGTTTTTGTACTTCACCATTAAGCCATATCTCTTTGTTAGACTGCTGTTTGTCTTTTCTCCCTCGACTTAAGTTTGCAGAATTATTGGCTTGGAAAGACCCCGGCAAGTTATAAAAGTGAAGACACTGTAAAGAGAAGCACGGTGAAAGCACATTCCGGTCTTTGTGCGCACATTGGTGTTGGGCTGATTTCCTTTTAAGCATGTCTGCAATCTGACCCAATTCAGCAAAACTCATTCAGCTCTTTCTGTAGCTGGACTCCGAGAAATTTTCTGGGCAAAGAGATGTGCGTGCAGGCATGTAGCTGGAGGGAACAGGAGGCAGGAGGCTCCTCTAGCTCTTGGCTGTTTCCAGCGGGCACCGGCTCTTGTGTGACATGACAGCAAACCTGATCAATGCACCTCATTCAGGTCACATATAGCCAGCTGCAAACGGGAATGTGTCACCCTCATTGTCCCATGAAATGCTCCGTTACTTTGTTTTTCTCATTCAAGAAATGTTCAGATATCCACAGATTTTATCCACAGTCTTATAAAATCCATTAGTATATATATATATATAAAAATGAAGAAGCAAACAACTATGTATAAAACTGGCCACGTGTAGGATGGCAGGGCAGGCCCTGTCATTATAAGGCCTTTGCAGCTTGTATGACGATCATTAAAAGTGACCCTAAGGTAATTTACTTTGGGAGCAGGAGTGTTTGCATGTGGGTTTCAGGCACGATGCACAATGCTGTTTGTGCCGTTTGTGTTTCGCGTGTTCGGTAGTAACGAGAGCGAGTTCATTAGCGCAGAAGCATTAAGTTTAATGACTGATGGAATATGTTTGTTTAACTTAATTGGAATTTCTGGAGTGTCCGTTGTTTAAGCAATCAGAGGTAATATACTATCAGGAGTTCAATTACGAATAGGGCTCTACCCAATTTACGGTCAGGAAAAATGACACATACCATATCTTCTGCAGGGTAAAAGTCAGAATGAATGAAAACTAGAAAAAGCATGTTCAGTGGTATGTATATATGTAGCTAGAGTATTGTTACAGCCAAGGAAAAGCTTTTTCACTGTAACCAAATATAAAAGTAAGTAGATGTTTTATTACTTAATTTAGTTTTACCCATCAACGTATTGCAGCTATGAATCCATTTGATTAATATGATTAATCTGCTATTAAAATTAAATTAAATGGTTTGCAAACACAATCTTTTTTCATGAATGAATGACATCCTAGCTGATTATTTTTCTACCGGATTCTTTTGCATGCAGGGCTTAATTACGAGATTGAGTGGTTGATTGAATACTAATTGGATGTGACATTTCCTTGTTTTTGCTGTACATATTTTACGGAAGATGTCCTCTGTGTGCCGGCGCTAATGAAAAGGTGCGGCTTGCTTTATAACCCGCTCAGATACATGAATATGTATCAATATTGATCTTAATTAAGAATCATTTGTAATTCTTAATAGATGGAGCCAAAAACACCCACAATGCAGAACAGTGTAATCATGAGAAATGAAACACAGTAGCGCTTAGGGAAAGTACAAAAAACAATGCGGTAAATACCACTGGGTCAACAATTTGAGAAACAGGACTCTACCCTCACTTATAGCAAATTGCAAAATGCTAAGGCTGTTTGCGTGCATAATACCAAATGATTAGCTTGGTCTGGTTCAAAGACAATCTCAGTTCAAAAGCTACAGAGATACCAACTCTTCAGAATAGTACTGGCTCTGTTCTTACACGCATTGATTGCTGCATGTGGTGCACCCTGCGCATCCATGCGGGGTGCGTTCGCATCAGCGCGGCATCAGAAACAACGGCCGCATTGTGAGGCTGCATGCCAATGGCGAGGGGAAACTGCGAAATTGCTCTTCAAAACATAGGCAATCAAGAGGCTTCCAGGACAATGCTGCCAGCTGTGCCAATCAAACCCTCAATCGATACATACCACTATAAACATGATTGGTGGACCTGACGAATAAGTCATCTGAAGGAGGAGTGAAGGCCAGTGACAGCAGCCTGAGGATTCGAGTAGGAGCGGCACAGGCTAAAAGGCAGCAAGGCTGAAAGGCAGCACAGGCTGAAAGGTAGCACAGGCTGAAAGGCAGCAAGGCTGAAAGGCAGCACAGGCTGAAAGGTAGCACAGGCTGAAAGGCAGCAAGGCTGAAAGGCAGCAAGGCTGGAAGGTAGCACAGGCTGAAAGGTAGCACAGGCTGAAAGGCAGCAAGGCTGAAAGGCGGCACAGGCTTAAAGGCAGCACAGGCTGGACCTACAATGCGGCATCAGGCAGGGGCACGACCCACGGAGCCCCTGGAGAAGCTGGGCTTTGTGTGAGACACAGCTGGAATTTCCCTGAAGCTCACACCTGATCTGAAAGCACGTGCCGCTCCAGAGCCATTTCCCGAAGGCATGGTGGAGACAGAATGGGCGTCCAATAGCCTTTCTGATGATAAATACACGTTCAATTTGTTGGGCTAATTTGGGTTACGAAGCCTCTGATGTGAGATGAGGGGGGGAGCTGCTGTAAATATTGACATGGGGAGTTCGGGAGTCAGACCTTCCAGAAGAAGACCAGTGATTTACGGTGCAATCTGACAGCAACCCGGGACGCCCAGTCGGTCCATGTCAGACCCAAACATCGACGCGGCAGGATTCTGTGTTTTCAGTGCTCTTTTTTATTCCCTAAAGAAACAAAAAAATTGTTTGTGGTTTTTGAAGCCCGATGTTGAAAAGGTGCATGACTTTTGCAGTTCCCCAGTTCATCAACATGCATGCCTGTGTATATTACATGAAACGTGGTCGCGTTCCCTAAGCGCTGCGGCTCGGCTACATGGCGCAGCTCACAGGCTGAGAGGCCACACAGAGTTCCAAGAGGTGGTCGTGTTACCGCCAATACTCATCTTCATTCCCCATCAGCCAACCACAAAGGCGGCCGCCACCTCCCGCTGGGAAGGAGCGACAGGAAACCACAGAAACAAACGCATGGCAGAGATCGGGAACATTTATGACATTCTCAACACAATCAAACATAAACCCTTTCCTTTGTATGGGGCACTTCATCAATAATTAAAGCTCAAATGCGAACTACTCACTGCAAAGCCTTTAAAGTGAATCAAGGAGTGATTTCTGCTAAACAGTGGAGATTTGATTAGTCGGAATTGTAATTTTTTTCGAATAATAAGTTTTGACCTGGGAAACAATGTTAACTGCCTCTCAGAATGAATATGAAAGAAGAGCCCTATTCACCTTTATTTCAGAGACCTGCATGACACCACTGCCTGACACTGCTGGTATTTAGCTAATTAACTGGCCATTCATGTATGGAGAGGGGGGACCTTGACAAGCTATTCAGTGTAACTCTGTTTGAATTAGTCATTTGTTTGATCATAGCTCTACATCAAACAACATACACATGTAAATATTAGATGACATAAATATATAAATAGAGAAGACTGCTCACTAAATGGAGAATGAATGGGATGGCAGTTGGCTTAGCGTTTGCTTTGCTTGGTTTGGACATCAGAGTCACACCAGTGCTCCCAGTCAGTGATAGTGCTGGCTTCATTGCATGCTTTTACATTTTGGTGTATATATACATTATTTTTCTTGTCCAACACAAATTACAGGTCAGGCAGGTAATGTGTCAGAAGCATACTCTGTTACTTATTAAGGGGGGCATTTCTGGTAGCATTTACATACGCTGATTTATTTGGTAATTCTGTATTAAACTTCATGAACAGCTTGATCTGATTTTTGGCCAATTTTTCTGGCAGATTTTAAATGACTTGCAGGAGTTTTCAAGTATCAGTAGGACTCAAGACATTGTGAGGACCTCCCAAGTGCATTTTTCTATCCCGGTAACATTCTGACAGCTTTGGCCTTGTTCTTCTGGCTGTTGTCTGACATAAACAGGTACAGTATAGTTATTTTAAAATTTCCTGCATGAAATTTTTACTTTAAAATGGAAGTAGGTGAACAGGGATACACTTTATTGCCAAAATTATTGGGACACCTGCCTTTACACACATGAACTTTAATGACATCCCATTCTTAAGACATAGGCTTTAATTTGGAGTTGGCCCTTTTCTGCAGCTATAAGAGCTTCGGCTCTTCTGAGAAGGCTGTCCACAAGGTTTAGGAGTGTGTTTATGGGAATTTTAGACCATTCTTCAAGGAGAGCATTTGTGAGGTCAGTCACTGATGTTGGATGAGAAGGCCTGGCTCGCAGTCTCTGCTCTAATTCATCTCAAAGGTGTTCTGTCAGGTTGAGGTCAGGGCACTGTGCAGGCCAGTCAAGTTCCTCCACACCAGACTCACTCATCCATGTCCTTATGGACCTTGCTCTGTGCACTGGTGCGCAGTCATGTTGCCACAAAGCTGAGAGCATGAAATTGTTCAAAATGGCTTTGAATGTTGCAGCATTAAGAGTTCCTTTCACTGGAACTAAGGGGCCAAGTCCAACCCCTGAAAAACAACGCGATACCATAATCCCCCCTCCACCAAACTTTACATTTGGCACAATGCAGTCAGGCAAGTACCGTTCTCATGGAAACCACCAAACCCAGACTTATCCATCAGCTTGCCAGACAGAGAAGCGTGATTTGTCACTCCAGAGAACATGTCTCCACTGCTCTAGAGTCCAGTGGCGGTGTTCTTTACACCACTGCATCCGACGCTTTGCATTGCACTTGGTGATGTAAGGCTTGGATGCAGCTACTCTGCCATGGAAACCCATTCCATGAAGTTCTCTACACACTGTTCTTGAGCTAATCTGAAGGCCACATGAAGTTTGCAGGTCTGTAGCTGTTGACTTTGGCATTTGGCATCTTCTGCACACTGTACGCCTCAGCATACGTTGTCCCGCTATGTGATTTTACGTGACCTATCACTTTGTGGCTGAGTTGCTGTTGTTCTCAATTGCTTCCACTTTACTATAATACGACTAACAGCTGACTGTGGAGTATTTAATAGCAAAGACATTTCACTAATGGACTTATTGCACAGGTGGCATCCTATCACAGTACCACGCTTGAATTCACTGAGCTCCTGAGAGTGACCCATTCTTTCACAAATGTGTGTAGAAGCTGCATGTCTGCATGCCTAGGTGCTTGATTTTATACACCTGTGTCTATGGAAGTGACTGGAACACCTGAATTCAATTTAATTCAATGATTTGGAGGCATGTATTTCGGCAAAATATAGTGTAGCTGATATATAAGCTGTAGTTTGTTGTTTTACATTGTATGAATGAAACTTTGCCGATGTTGACATGCGGATTATTGCACTATTCTGGACAGATCAGGATTAAGTAGCAGTTGTTCTGAGGGATATATCAAAGACCTTCTGAAGATCTAAATAAATCACATCATAGGCCTTATTTCAATCAGTTTCCCTTGTGACCTTCTCAAAAACCAAAGTAGATTAGTCAGACAGGACTTATCCCTCCTAAAGGCATGTCGACTGTCCCTCAGAATGTTAGTCATGTCTAGGTATTCAGTCATTTTCCCCTGGATTATTGTCTCCTTCAGTTTTCTGGTTATAAGTTAAGCTAGTTAGTTTACAATTTGAGGGATCCATTCTACCTTCCCTTTTTGAAGCTGAGCATCATATTTGCCAACTTCCAGTCTGAAAGTCCCACATCTGCAGATAGAGATTTTTTTAAATAGCCAAGTTACTGGTCTGCAGATAATATCCCTCATCGTCTTTGAAACTGCAGGTAAGATGACATTGTGGCCATGAAATGTATTAATTATGAGTTTAGCCAGACATCAGCTTCGGTTATACATATCAAAGGTCAAAGGTGGAGCCGAACCGGAACTGCTTATGTTACCTACAGTATGCGGAGAACAAACGATCCCTGGGATCCCTGTTACGATTTTTTGACTTTACAATGACTGCACATGAGAAATTTTAGGTTTTATTACAAAATAGCCTTTGTGTTAATGACTTTGACTGTAGGATCATGTACAGTCTTATGCAAAAGTTTGACCACCACTTGACAAAAAACAGATTTTGATCATTTTTTAATTGAAAAGATGTAAACACAGGCTCTCTAGGAAATGGAAAAAATGCACAATATTTTTAGCAAACATTGATGCATAGTTACTTTTACACCATTGTAACCTGAGGAGAGGCTGTAATCATTAAACTAATTAACAATATCCTCATTCTCGATTATGTTACATTTATTGACTGACAAATTCAAATATTAATGACTATATACTATACGGTATGGTGGTTGTAAGAGGACAGTAAATACATTCAGAATAAAACAAAATGCTATTAATCTGCCCCTAAATGAACTCTGGATATATGTATACAGAAAAGGTTAGGATCAATGTTAGTGAGCACAGAATAAACCTTCAATGTGTCCACACAGGATTACAAATAACAAGGAATATATTACATTAGGCATATAGTCGGCATACCTCAGATTGTGACTGTCCGTGTGAGTCACATGACCAGTAGTACATTCATCTTCCTGCTGAATGTGTGGGCCGAGCTGTGTGATCAGGACCCCGCAGAGTGCAGAGTCTCCGGTGTGACACCCAGAATACCTCACAATGATGTTAGTCTAAATGGGAGAAAGCCTGGGAGGTGGAATTACGGAGACGGGAAAAGAATCCAGAGGTATACGTCAGACACAGTCCTCCTTAAATAAGCAGCACTGTAAAAAAGACCCCTACCCTCAGTATGAAATCTCTCTGCTAATGTGATCAAAGCTTCATTGAGTTTTCTGACATTGTCTCCCAGTAGTAACCCTTAACAAAAGAACAAGTGTGCACTGTCCACATGTCAGTTTGACATTTGGAGCTCCTGGCCTTTGTAACACTTCTGCACCTGAAATGCCAAGACTTGTTACCGCACCTCCTGCTTTAAATCCAAAATGGTTCCAAATAGCCCTTGAAGTAGAAGCTTATGCTTTTAACAGGGGCGGATTAACGAACGTGATCAGGGGGGCCCTACTGGCCGGGCCGTTTGTTTTTTAAATACTAATTGAGAAGTGATCCATTATTGGTTGTTTATTTGTTTGCGAGTTGGTGATAGGTTAAAACTGAATGGGGATTTTATATTCTGTTTGAATTTGCCCACCTCTGTAAAGTCATCGGTGGTCTTTGCTATCTATGGTGAATGTGCATTGAGTGCACATTGTGGGTGCATTTGACACACACTGGATCACGCTGCAATGTTCTTGTCATGGACTTCAGGGTTTCTGGCACAGGGACGGGACGTGGTGCAGGCAGACAAGGAGGTGGACGATCCTCTTACGGCACCACAGGAACACAAGGGCTTATTACAGGAACAGAAAACACTGGGAATACTGTACTACTAAACAAAAAGGACCACCTTATTATGGTGAGGACAACAAGGAGCAGGCAGGCGGGGAACAAAATACAAACAAACAAGCAGAAACAAAAAACCACTGGGGAACTTCTAACACATCTAATACACATAAAATCCACCTAATGAAATATCACAGCATACAACAATGACCCACTACTGAACTGAACTAGGGCAAGAACTTAAATACAGAACCTGAACCGGGTAACGAAGCAGCAAGAGTGAGACATGAGCCAATTAGTCAGGGAGGATCAATCAGGAAACATACAAGGACCGGCACAAGAACAGGCAACAGGTGATACTAATTAAGTCAAGGAACTCAGAAACTATCAAGGAAACCCATAAACAGAATCAAGGAACTAGGGGAATAACAAAGACAGGTAAAACAGAACCACAGGCACAGAGCAGAAACCCAAAACCGAATACAAGTTACCAAACACATAAACTATAAAACTGATACAAATGAAACACTAGGGAACAAAATCTACAAAAGCAGAGGGCACAGGATTTGCACAGACAACTGAGAGAATTACAGGCACAGCAGCCACACACGCAACTCCTTCAGCCATGTGGCAGACTGGGGAATAAGGGAAACACACTAAAGACTTTGACTACAGGGAGGACAGGATGGCCAGTGACACCTGCTGGCCAAATGGGGAGAAGATATGAAAGACTGGGACAAACAGGTGCTGACCCTGAGAGTTTTAAAATTGCCGCTGCTGTGATACCTTTATTCAGTGAGGTCTCTGTTGTGATGCCTTTATTCAGTGAGGTCTCTGTTGTGATGCCTTTATTCAGTGAGGTCTCTGTTGTGATGCCTTTATTCAGTGAGGTCTCTGTTGTGATGCCTTTATTCAGTGAGGTCTCTGTTGTGATGCCTTTACACTGTGAGGTCTCTGTTGTGATACCTTTATTCAGTGAGGTCTCTGTTGTGATGCCTTTATTCAGTGAGGTCTCTGTTGTGATGCCTTGATTCAGTGAGGTCTCTGTTGTGATGCCTTTACACTGTGAGGTCTCTGTTGTGATGCCTTTATTCAGTGAGGTCTCTGTTGTGATGCCTTTACTCAGTGAGGTCTCTGTTGTGATGCCTGTATTCAGTGAGGTCTCTGTTGTGATGCCTTGATTCAGTGAGGTCTCTGTTGTGATGCCTTTACACTGTGAGGTCTCTGTTGTGATGCCTTTACACTGTGAAGTCTCTGTTGTGATGCCTTGATTCAGTGAGGTCTCTGTTGTGATGCCTTTATTCAGTGAGGTCTCTGTTGTGATGCCTTTATTCAGTGAGGTCTCTGTTGTGATACCTTTACACTGTGAGGTCTCTGTTGTGATGCCTGTATTCAGTGAGGTCTCTGTTGTGATGCCTTGATTCAGTGAGGTCTCTGTTGTGATACCTTTACACTGTGAGGTCTCTGTTGTGATGCCTGTATTCAGTGAGGTCTCTGTTGTGATGCCTTTACACTGTGAGGTCTCTGTTGTGATGCCTTTACACTGTGAAGTCTCTGTTGTGATGCCTTGATTCAGTGAGGTCTCTGTTGTGATGCCTTTATTCAGTGAGGTCTCTGTTGTGATACCTTTACACTGTGATGTCTCTGTTGTGATGCCTGTATTCAGTGAGGTCTCTGTTGTGATACCTTTACACTGTGAAGTCTCTGTTGTGATGCCTTTACACTGTGAGGTCTCTGTTGTGATGCCTTTACACTGTGAGGTCTCTGTTGTGATGCCTTTACACTGTGAAGTCTCTGTTGTGATGCCTTGATTCAGTGAGGTCTCTGTTGTGATGCCTTTATTCAGTGAGGTCTCTGTTGTGATGCCTTTATTCAGTGAGGTCTCTGTTGTGATGCCTTTATTCAGTGAGGTCTCTGTTGTGATGCCTTTATTCAGTTTATTCAGTGCTGCATATGACTGATGTAAAAGTGTTAGCTTGCCGGTTTGTTGTTTTTTTCATGTGATTGATTGCTCTTGTCTGATATACAGTAGCATCACATTCTGTTTGACTTTGTAAAAATTAAATTTACAGTTAATAATGCTTACTAATTTTATAGTTAACTTGTATCATTTTGGGGAGTGGGGGCAGAAGTGGGGGCAGAAGTGGGGCACATGGAGCGTGCATCCTAGGAGCCCCTGAACTCTTTAATGGCTCCCGAGATATTCGTTTGTATCACCGACTTCGCCGAATCAGTACGAGAAACAAACCCATGAGGAGATGCGATCTGAGGAACCCTACAAATATTCACAATCGAAAACAACTTCCTCTGACGTCAGATTCTGCCTTGTGTTGTCAGCCGTCATTGAAATACAGTCCATCGAGAGATTTTGGCTTAGCTGCACCGAGGACCCATCTAGAGGGATTAAATGGATGCAAGTTGTTTGTCCACCTTGTCACTCCTAAAGCTACAGGAGGTGCAGTGACACAGCTGAGGAGCTATCTAATTTAATTATAGGCATCTTTGCATCAGAACACACTGGACCTGCCAAACAATGGCCACACTGGCTTTGGGCTCCCCCTCTCCCACCTTAGCCTGAATCCCACCTTACTCCCTTTCACTGTTTGCATATCTTTGGAACACTGTTCACTGTTCTGTTCCTAGACAGGCAAACAAGTCTGGTGAAAACAGCATCGTTTTGCAAAAGTCATCACTGTTAGCCTGTCGTTTGTGAATGTTCCTGGAGGCTTTGGAGCTCTGTCGCTTTCCGATGTTGCCTATCACCGCCAGCCTGGCTGATTAATAATACAGTTAGTGCTGCGGACAAAACCATTCGTTCAGCATCTGCCTCGTGACACAGGAAGAGCACAGAAACTCCAGAATCTCAATGGACTAAAACTCTCCACTCCGGGAGTGTGAGGCAGCTGTGTTCACCATTGATCCACTATTCATTTCCTAAGTTCCCTCCAGGGATCAATAAAATACAATTTCATCTCTCATCTAATTAATCAAAATCATGTGACGCAAAAAATAAGTACAAGATAAGTAATTATTAAACACTGAATGTGCCAAAACTTCACAACCAAATACTGAATCCTTGCCGAAGAGCACACCACTGTCATATACACAGCCGTATGACTTTTCAACAAAATTATAAAAGCAATTATGAAGCAGCCGCGGTCAGGCGTTGCTGTGAAAGATGCCGCCCTTTAAGATGGAAACATCCCAGCCTTATTAAACAGCGGGTGTTTTGCCAGCTATACTTTGTCATTATAGTTTTTTTAGATTCCAAACTTTGTATATAATCCCCTATGTAGAAGAGCTGCTTTGCACGATGCTTGGAAAATGCAAACGATTATTTATCTGATCTTTCGTGTTTTTCGTTTAATGTACGCCTATCGCTTTCAGACAGTGCCTTTAGCATAACGATGTCACTCAAACAAATAGTTAAAATCTTCATAAGACTAGCGATGCACTGCTGTGTTGCCCCAATACTTGATGAATGTCTGCATGAAAGCTTCTGTTTGTACAAAGAGATGATCCCTTTCATACTAATGTGTCTAGTTGTTTCCTTCACTATAACCTTTTGTGTTTTATGTGAAATGCAAACATAGATCCCGTCAAATTAAAACATATTAACCTCGTTCATTACATGAACAGAACCGCTCAGTTATTCACTATTTAATTATTAATACGTAAATTTATTGTACGCCAATTATACATCTCCTTTAAGAACGACAGTCCACACTGTATTCACTCCGTATTTATACAGAGCAGGACTGAGGTCCGACAGTCGTATATTTTGAGGTTTGTGGTTTCCCAGTAAAATATCAGATTTGAACAATACATGCACATCAGTAAGCCTTTTCTCTCCGCATCCAGATTTATCCGTTGCATTGCTCCTTGGGTCGTACGCGTGTCATATTTGCAAGGTGTGATATACACATACTATTTAACGGGGCAGGTGACGCGAAGCGCTGTGCACGCAATTAATCTGTCGAGGCGGAACAGCAACGATAGCTGGCTGACTGGCTGTCAAGTGTCCTAGTAGGCAGGGTGTAATTGAAATGTCAGGGACCAGGGGTGCAGATGCTCGCCTCAAATCAAGCCCTCGGACATGCCTGAGAGGATGTGAGATGTATAAAAAGCGATGCCTCCAGCCCGCACTCGGGATTCGAGCCCGACAGCGACCGGGAAACGGGGATCCGTCATGCATCATTCGGAAAAACTCCTAAAAACTATTTTGGTGCGGAAAGTGCTATTCTTAATCTTCTCTTCTGGCAAATTTTTCTCTTTTCGCTTCTTATGAAATATCCAAGAATGAAAAAACTTATAAGTTTTTAGTGAATTTTATAATATTAATTACTGGTTATTTTTTTCCCCCTGTACTATTTGGTAACTGTTAGACAGTAAGAAGAGAAGTTATGCGGCCACCCTTGATTTAACTACCTGATAAATCTGTAGCTTTTTCTTCGTTCCTGTTGCCTTGGAAGATCGGCACTGTGCAAGACGATCGATTAGAAATAAGAAATCGAATCTCACAGTGTTGAGGAGGGAGGGGGGCACAGGGGAGGGCGTGAAATACCACCTCGTAAAGATGGCAGATTGGACTGCTTAATTACAAAACTAATGCTATTAATTTGAGATTGATAGCTTAACAATTACAAGAACAAATATGCTGTTAATTATATAAAAGCTGTATTAAAATTGCATGAAAACTAGCTTGGCAATTCTCCAAACACACACCTGAAAACTGCAGTCTGTTGATTGTAGATCCCCTCTATGCCTTTGCAATGTAAATGATCATTTAGAGGTCTATTTCCTTGGGCAAGCCCTCCCCAACATAAACCCCCAGGTCAAACTGCTCAAGGGATCTGGAATATGTCATGTGGGAGGGGGGAAGCCAGTGAATCACGCAGCGGTCAGTGGTAGGGCATCATTTGGTGTAATTAGTGCAGTGTGACTGCATGCAGTGCTTTTTGGAAGTTTAGGCAGTGCTTTTAGCAAGTGAAAGGTACCAGGCGGTTTTCCAATGAGCGGAAACACACAGTGGCAGATTATGTGAAAGAATGATCTACCAGCACATCCTGTTAAAGATTTACTAACCATGAATCACTGCAGCATGTAACCACAGTATTCGTCACCATCTTATTTTGTGTCATTAGAAGTCAATCGT
Source organism: Brienomyrus brachyistius (assembly GCF_023856365.1). Taxonomy (NCBI): domain Eukaryota; kingdom Metazoa; phylum Chordata; class Actinopteri; order Osteoglossiformes; family Mormyridae; genus Brienomyrus; species Brienomyrus brachyistius. Next base: position 2,068,782 of record NW_026042328.1, on the reverse strand, counting down.
AAGCAGCACTAACTGCCGCCTTCTATAGACACCTACAGTAGGGTCACGTGCGTGGCAGTAGTTCAGAATGTCTTAAATAGTTTTGGTGTCAACCATCCCATGTCAAACTCTTTTACATTCTATCTGCTATGTTAGCCAGTGGGTAAATGTGATTTGATGCAAGCAAAATGTCAGCAAATTGTTATGAAATATGAAGGCATTGAACTCAGAATTTTTCATAGTTTCAATTGAATGAGATGGTTTGTGTTTTTGTTTGTGTCACAAAGAAGTACTTCAAAGCCACCCCGAGCTCAGGTATGCTGCGATAGGGTGATTCACGCCTTATTACGGTGTTCTGTGGCAGGGGCGATGTCTAGAGACTCCATCACTGAGAGGCAGTTTGATTGCAGTATCATATTCGAGATGGTTTCATTGCGGCAAGAGTCAACAACAAACCATGATGACTGACACAAAAATATCTAATACAAATGCAGCATTTCAAGCAGAAACAAACTAGTAATGCCTCTTCGAGCTCAGACATAGTAATCACTGTTCATCGTGGTATATAAAAGGATATTTACTCTCTCTTGCTGATTGTGCTGTAGATGATGTCATTCTTAATAGATAAACTTAATGAATTCACTGTTGGATGTGGAGCCTTTGTGTTATTGGGGAGGGGGCTTGTGACCACCTTGGAAAGTGGAGGTTGGTGACCAGGCATAGCATGTCCAGTATCCCAGCTCGTAGCCTCGGTGTCGATCCTGCTGTTCCGGGCCCAGTATCCCAGCTCGTAGCCTCGGTGTCGATCCTGCTGTTCCGGGCCCAGTATCCCAGCTCGTAGCTTCGGTGTCGATCCTGCTGTTCCGGGCCCAGTATCCCAGCTCGTAGCCTCGGTGTCAATCCTGCTGTTCCGGGCCCAGTATCCCAGCTTGTAGCCTCGGTGTCGATTCTGCTGTTCCGGGCCCAGTATCCCAGCTCGTAGCCTCGGTGTCAATCCTGCTGTTCCGGGCCCAGTATCCCAGCTTGTAGCCTCGGTGTCGATTCTGCTGTTCCGGGCCCAGTATCCCAGCTTGTAGCCTCGGTGTCGATCCTGCTTATACTGGATTGTTCGTGTTTTGGTGCCTATTTGTGATTGTGCAGTCACAATGTGATTTCCTCCGGGATTAATAGTCTTCTGATTCTGATTCTGGACTTCTGCATACTGTTGCTCTTTGTCCTGGCTGTGACTGAATGAGTAAAGCATATGTACGTGTCATATATGGTCAACAAAACATCATGAATGTTGAATGTTGAATCTACATATAAGGATCACAAATTCGATTCTTGTTGCTCAGCTGTTATACCCAGAAATGCCTCCTTCGTGGCATATTTTGTTTCGATTAATAATCCATACATGGTTTAAAACTTCTCATCACAGCATGGCCATCATTACAAAGACATCCACAGTATAACAACCTCATTTTCATACCTTTAAGGGCAACGAGAGGATTGTGATGGGAGCGAGAAACAGCATCAATTTTCATGAAAATGTATATCATAAAAAAACTCCTTAGGCGCAGCATTTAACTCTTTTCTTTCTAAGCTGCTGCATTAAAACCCTTTAAGATTAAAAATCAATTTCCACATGATATACGATCAATCATTTTTTTCATTTTATGACATATAATTCACATTTGTATGTTTATACTACATATCTATGGTTAATTTGCCAGATTGTGGTTTGATGATATTCAGTGTGGCTTCATCCATCCATCCATCCATCCATCCATCCATCTATGCCTGCACCTATTTTTAGTCACCATCCCTCCAGTTAGTGCCATGTTGATCAAGATCCCATCACAGGAAACACTGACTGCAAAGTGGGTCTCATTTTGGTCAGGAAATGTGTTTTTTTATATATAATTTTTACCGGATGTCTGCAATTTGCAGGCTAGAAACTCCATTTGTGGCTAAGAAAATAATGGTGACGCATGACATCACACTTCGATCGATATATGACAGATTCAATGTGGAATTACATTTGTGAGAATGTGTGAAATACATGATATGATCTTAGCAAGAAACACTACTTGCACCTAAAAACAATTGGCCAAGTTAACGACAGTAATGTTTGTGAACGAATCATTCTTTTGATCCAGTTCTTCTCAGCGAATCTGTCAAACTGGTTTTCAAATATAAAATAATCAAACTTTTTGTACATTCACGCATTGCACAGGTCAAAGTCCTTAATTGGATTTTAAAAATCTAAATCATCAAATGATCATATAAAAACACACAGCAACCTTTTTAAATCCACTTACACTATTTGTGCCATGTGCATGCCCGGCCGCATGGGGCCCCTCCTGATACCCTAATCCATTGTATCTGTGCCATGTGTATGCCCGGCCGCATGGGGCCCCTCCGCCTACCCTTATCCGTCGTACCTGTGCCATGTGCATGCCCGGCCGCATGGGGCCCCTCCTCATACCCTAATCCGTTATACCTGTGCCGTGTGCATGCCTGGCCGCATGGGGCCCCTCCTCATACCCTAATCCATTGTACCTGTGCCGTGTGCATGCCCGGCCGCATGGTGCCCCTCCGCATACCCTTATTCATTGTACCTGTGCCGTGTGCATGCCTGGCCGCATGGGGCCCCTCCTCATACCCTAATCCATTGTACCTGTGCCATGTGCATGCCCGGCCGCATGGGGCCCCTCCTCATACCCTAATCCATTGTACCTGTGCCATGTGCATGCCCGGCCGCATGGGGCCCCTCCTCATACCCTAATCCGTTATACCTGTGCCGTGTGCATGCCTGGCCGCATGGGGCCCCTCCTCATACCCTAATCCATTGTACCTGTGCCGGGTGCATGCCTGGCCGCATGGGGCCCCTCCTCATACCCTAATCCATTGTACCTGTGCCGTGTGCATGCCCGGCCGCATGGGGCCCCTCCTCATACCCTAATCCGTTATACCTGTGCCGTGTGCATGCCTGGCCGCATGGGGCCCCTCCTCATACCCTAATCCATTGTACCTGTGCCGGGTGCATGCCTGGCCGCATGGGGCCCCTCCTCATACCCTAATCCATTGTACCTGTGCCGTGTGCATGCCCGGCTGCATGGGGCCCCTCCTCATACCCTAATCCATTGTACCTGTGCCGTGTGCATGCCCGGCCGCATGGGGCCCCTCCTCATACCCTAATCCGTTATACCTGTGCCGTGTGCATGCCTGGCCGCATGGGGCCCCTCCTCATACCCTAATCCATTGTACCTGTGCCGTGTGCATGCCCGGCTGCATGGGGCCCCTCCTCATACCCTAATCCATTGTACCTGTGCCGTGTGCATGCCCGGCCGCATGGTGCCCCTCCGCATACCCTTATTCATTGTACCTGTGCCGTGTGCATGCCCGGCCGCATAGTGCCCCTCCGCATACCCTAATCCATTGTACTTGTGCCGGGTGCATGCCTGGCCGCATGGGGCCCCTCCTCATACCCTAATCCATTGTACCTGTGCCGTGTGCATGCCCGGCCGCATGGGGCGCCTCCTCATACCCTAATCCATTGTATCTGTGCCATGTGCATGCCTGGCCGCATGGGGCCCCTCCTCATACCCTAATCCATTGTACCTGTGCCGTGTGCATGCCCGGCCGCATGGGGCGCCTCCTCATACCCTAATCCATTGTATCTGTGCCATGTGCATGCCTGGCCGCATGGGGCCCCTCCTCATACCCTAATCCGTTATACCTGTGCCATGTGTATGCCCGGCCGCATGGGGCCCCTCCTCATACCCTAATCCGTTGTACCTATGCCATGTGCATGCCCGGCCGCATGGGGCCCCTCCTCATACCCTAATCCATTGTACTTGTGCCGGGTGCATGCCTGGCCGCATGGGGCCCCTCCTCATACCCTAATCCATTGTACCTGTGCCGTGTGCATGCCCGGCCGCATGGTGCCCCTCCGCATACCCTTATTCATTGTAACTGTGCCGTGTGCATGCCCGGCTGCATGGGGCCCCTCCTCATACCCTAATCCGTTGTACCTGTGCCATGTGCATGCCCGGCCGCATGGGGCCCCTCCACCTACCCTTATCCGTCGTACCTGTGCCATGTGCATGCCTGGCCGCATGGGGCCCCTCCTCATACCCTAATCCGTTATACCTGTGCCATGTGCATGCCCGGCCGCATGGGGCCCCTCCTCATACCCTAATCCGTTATACCTGTGCCGTGTGCATGCCTGGCCGCATGGGGCCCCTCCTCATACCCTAATCCATTGTACCTGTGCCGTGTGCATGCCCGGCCGCATGGTGCCCCTCCGCATACCCTTATTCATTGTACCTGTGCCGTGTGCATGCCCGGCTACATGGTGCCCCTCCTCATACCCTAATCCGTTATACCTGTGCCATGTGCATGCCCGGCCGCATGGGGCCCCTCCTCATACCCTAATCCGTTATACCTGTGCCGTGTGCATGCCTGGCCGCATGGGGCCCCTCCTCATACCCTAATCCATTGTACCTGTGCCGTGTGCATGCCCGGCCGCATGGTGCCCCTCCGCATACCCTTATTCATTGTACCTGTGCCGTGTGCATGCCCGGCCGCATGGTGCCCCTCCGCATACCCTTATTCATTGTACCTGTGCCGTGTGCATGCCCGGCTACATGGTGCCCCTCCTCATACCCTAATCCGTTATACCTGTGCCGTGTGCATGCCCGGCCGCATGGTGCCCCTCCGCATACCCTTATTCATTGTACCTGTGCCGTGTGCATGCCCGGCCGCATGGTGCCCCTCCGCATACCCTTATTCATTGTACCTGTGCCGTGTGCATGCCCGGCTGCATGGTGCCCCTCCTCATACCCTAATCCGTTATACCTGTGCCGTGTGCATGCCCGGCCGCATGGTGCCCCTCCGCATACCCTTATTCATTGTACCTGTGCCATGTGCATGCCCGGCCGCATGGTGCCCCTCCGCATACCCTTATTCATTGTACCTGTGCCGTGTGCATGCCCGGCTACATGGTGCCCCTCCTCATACCCTAATCCGTTATACCTGTGCCGTGTGCATGCCCGGCCGCATGGTGCCCCTCCGCATACCCTTATTCATTGTACCTGTGCCGTGTGCATGCCCGGCTGCATGGTGCCCCTCCTCATACCCTAATCCATTGTACTTGTGCCGGGTGCATGCCCGGCCGCATGGTGCCCCTCCGCATACCCTTATTCATTGTACCTGTGCCGTGTGCATGCCCGGCCGCATGGTGCCCCTCCGCATACCCTTATTCATTGTACCTGTGCCGGGTGCATGCCCGGCCGCATGGTGCCCCTCCTCATACCCTAATCCGTTATACCTGTGCCGTGTGCATGCCCGGCCGCATAGTGCCCCTCCTCATACCCTAATCCATTGTACTTGTGCCGTGTGCATGCCCGGCCGCATAGTGCCCCTCCGCATACCCTAATCCATTGTACTTGTGCCGGGTGCATGCCCGGCCGCATGGTGCCCCTCCGCATACCCTTATTCATTGTACCTGTGCCGTGTGCATGCCCGGCTGCATGGGGCCCCTCCTCATACCCTAATCCATTGTACCTGTGCCGTGTGCATGCCCGGCCGCATAGTGCCCCTCCGCATACCCTAATCCATTGTACTTGTGCCGGGTGCATGCCTGGCCGCATGGGGCCCCTCCTCATACCCTTATTCATTGTACCTGTGCCGTGTGCATGCCCGGCCGCATGGGGCGCCTCCTCATACCCTAATCCATTGTACTTGTGCCGGGTGCATGCCCGGCCGCATAGTGCCCCTCCGCATACCCTAATCCATTGTACCTGTGCCGTGTGCATGCCTGGCCGCATGGGGCCCCTCCTCATACCCTAATCCATTGTACCTGTGCCGTGTGCATGCCCGGCCGCATGGGGCCCCTCCGCATACCCTAATCCATTTTATTTGTGCTGTGTGCATGCCCGGTGGCATGGAAGCTGTGGTTCACAACGATGATTCACAAAAACTGCATAGTAGCTGATGCAACCGAACATGCCAAGCACATTAACTTGTTGAGAGTCTGAAGTAGAGATGGCCAAACCGACATTTCACAAACCATATTCTGTATTTTTTGACCCCATTAGATGGTGCTCCCTGTTTAAAAAAGGGCTCAAAGTGTGTCCCAAAGCAAACCAATTAATTTTGTTTTGGTGTAAGTTAATAAGTTTTGGATTCACATTCCCATAACCCTATTTTTCCCATTGATATGTGTATTTTACTATGTGATTTTCGTGAATGTGAGTTTTTTTAGGAACGCATTAGTCGCATTGTAGCAGGACTGACTGCAGTAGTTCTTCTCTCAGTGTTTCCAAACCTCAGTCTTTGTCTGAGGTGTCCACTGAGCCATTGGCCATTAGATACGTTTCATTCCTCCGTGAAAAGGTGAAACCAGCACTGCAGCACAGACTAACACTCTATTTTCTGTTTGCAGTCTATAGTGCTAGACTGTTTTTCAGCCATATATACATTTTTTTTAATTTAAGCCATGTCTGTTGCATATGTCCTGGTTTATTAAATTGATTACATGAGTTTAAATTAAGTTAATCACTTCTATTTTGTGGTTCAGAATTACAGTGCAGTGTTTAGCACAATTGTCTCACACCTGAATACAAAAGATAAGTAGCAATAATAATAAAGCAAATAATTAAATAAATAGATAATAATAGTAACAATAGCAATAATTAAAATAAAAATAATAACAGGAAACGGTTAATATGGTGAAAAATGTGCATTGCAATATTGAAATATACTGAAGATATTTTGGAAGGCTGCCGTTTCCGTTTTCTTACACTCCTGTAACATTTTGTAACCGCTGTACTGCTCTTCCTTTTCAGAATTCATTCTACTCCAAATTGATATTGGTCCTGAATGGCTTAGTTCTGTTTTGCAACTTAATTATTTGTTTTCAGGAGAAAAAAGTGTTCCTCTCTTTCTAGCGGGAGCTGCCCCAGGTAACAGACGTATGAATCTGCTTTTTAAATTAAGGAATCCCGTGGGTAAAATCTTCAGACCTATTTGTAGCATGTATTCATAAAAGTATATGCAGAGGACAAATCAAGAAGGCTTGTACTATACAGCATCTATTTGTCAGGCTTATTTGAAGGCTTGGGCAACTAGACCGATACGTCCTCAGCGCAGATATATACTATATACACAGCATGGCGGCCGCCGCGACTCCGCGCGGATTGAGTTTGCCTGCACAGATATATACTGTATATATACACAGCATGGCGGCCGCCGCGACTCCGCGCGGATTGAGTTTGCCTGCACAGATATATACTGTATATACACACAGCATGGCGGCCGCCGCGACTCCGCGCGGATTGAGTTTGCCTGCACAGATATATACTGTATATACACACAGCATGGCGGCCGCCGCGACTCCGCGCGGATTGAGTTTGCCTGCACAGATATATACCGTATATATACACAGCACGGGGGCCGCCGCGACGCCGCGCGGATTGAGTTTGCATGCACAGACATATACCGTATATATATATACACAGCACGGCGGCCGCCGCGACTCCGCGTGGATTGAGTTTGCATGCACAGATATATACTGTATATATACACAGCATGGCGGCCGCCGCGACTCCGCGTGGATTGAGTTTGCATGCACAGACAATGTGACCCCGATTAGGACAAGCAGTTTCAGACAGATGGAGGGATGGATGAATGGATGGATTAAGTGGAATATCATCAAATGGCAATCTGGCAACCACAGAAAAAAATATATGCAAAAATAGTTCATCCATACTGTAGTTTGTTATGACCATTATAGGATGGACCGGCATCCGGTCCAGGGTGTCCCCTGCCCTGTGCCCTGCAATGGACTGGCATCCCATCCAGGGTGTCCCCTGCCCTGTGACCTGTGATGGACTGGCATCCCGTCCAGGGTGTCTCCTGCCCTGTGATGGACTGGCATCCCGTCCAGGGTGTCCCCTGCCCTGTGCCCTGTGATGGACTGGCATCCCGTCCAGGGTGTCCCCTGCTTTGTGCTCTGTGATGGTCTGGCAGGAGCTAGAGCATGCTCAGAGCGCTTGGGCCAGTTTGAGTCCAATTGAACATTTACATCTAGGAGTAAATCGACTCCCATTTGCATTATCTGGGTGTCTTAGTCCGACTCTGAGAAATTCAATTTGGCACGATTTCTGTCGGACTGACATGTTTACATGCACTTTAAAAGTCAAATTTAAGTTGGACTAACTCAAAATTAAATTTTCTTAGTGTGCATGTGAATATAGTGATTATGGTATTGAACCCCAAACCCTCCATGAAGACTCTTTTCAACAAACAGTTTTATGCACACAAAACTATTCTGCATGAAAATACTGTTTTGTGTTGAAACAGAGCCATTCACTCTGGAAAAACATGTGTACTGATCTCGGATGCTGCCGCACCCATGATATGAGGTGATGTGAAACTGCACAATGGTGTTGATATCTGAACAATTAAGTTACATACATTACTCATGAATATTTTAAGAAAGTGCTGCTAAGCATTGAAAGTATTTTTTCCTGTACATGTTTTGGTTGCTATGATGATGAAATTACTGTGAACTTGGAAGGAAGATAGTAAACAGCATAGAAAAAGTGCAAGTTGAAAATACTGCACTTCCATTTGTGGGTTTTAGTTTTGTGTTTGTGTGTCAGGTAGACTTGCAGGGTTTAAATATAGACAGAGCGCAGGTCCACCATCTTATGTCCAAATCGCACCTTAGAGAGTGCAGCTCCGCCCATTCAACGCTAACCTTTTTTTCTTAAACTCCCAAAATTAGTGAAAGATTCAAAGTGAACGGCTTAAGAAAAGGTTAGTTATGCGCTAACAATCATGCTTTTCCATCAGCTTTAATGCTGATTTTCATTACTTGCTCTAATTTCTCAAGTCACTGAGGTCTCCATACATGACGCCTTCATTTCTGCTCCATATGTTTGCATTTTGACTTATTTTTCTTACCATACCGTTGCCAAAACTTCACTTACTAGCTAGACTCTGCTAGAGGTAAGATGTGTAAAAGACGTAATCTGTGATATCTATATAATTCAGTTGAATAAGCAAGTATGTTACTTGTAGCAAATTTTGGTGCATTTTTAAGTTTCATTTACATGTTATGTTTAAAAAAATTCAAGTACTATGTAACAGTACTATATCCACATCAATCAAATCAAACACATCAGTATTGTTTTAACAGAACATCTTGGCAAATGATCTTAGTGCGTCGAGAAGAATGAACATAAATATTTATAATAACAAGTGATCTAACGTTGAGAGAGACTAACTGAGCACCTACCCCCCCCCCCCCACCCCCCCGCCTTCTGTACCTCACAGGGCCCCCTTCCTGTCTGTTTCTGATGTAACCCTTGTGGTTTGCCAATTATACGGCAGAACAATGAAATGTGTCCTATTGTTGTTTTGGCTCCCAAACTGGGGCAGCACTTAACACTTCAAGCAGATACGAGAAAGAGAAGATAAACTACAGGAAATGCAGTTCAAAATGAGCTCTTTAATGTACATGTCCTTTCTGGGCCAGTGCCGCATATATGTTGATAGAAATCTGGAGTAATATTGCGTCCTCTGGAAATATATATTTTTGGAAGTAATAGTAAGATTTAAATTTCGCATGTTAATGTTGTCACTCAGCTTGGTGTTGATTTCCTAAGCGTGTGTATGTCTTATAATGTTATAGTGTTTTATGTTAGCAGAGCTGATTTGGCTTCTGCATGGACGTCGTGTTGTACAGAGATGAATTCGTTCTCAAGTAGCAACAATCTGACAGAACACTGCAATTTCAATAAAATCCCACTGGCCTTGTTAGCGTGTGTTATGGTCTCCCATCAGGAGCCACACTGGTTTCCCAATTTGGCTATGTGGGAAATTAAATTATTTCAGGAAGCTGGTGAACAGACTGATACCAGCGGAGGGAAAGAGCTGGCGGATCGCTCTAAATTAAGCGGCATTAATTTAAGTGGTTAGTGCCCGCTGACTCAGAAGGCCTTGGCAGGAAGAGAGAGCTGAACTTTAAATTGGCAATCTGCTCCTGTTTCTGGAACTCAGAAAAAGCATTCAGGTTTTTTTCCTCCTCGGTGCTGTTGAAGCCCTTAGCTGTATTCTAAGTAGCATGTAAAGCCATGTTGCAATGGACAAAAAGACTGCCATGATCTGGACATCCAGCCCTCATGTGTGCCACGCCCCCCAGATCGACCACGTGTGCTGCCGCGCCCCCCTGATCTACCTCATGTGTGCCAGGCCCCCCAGATCGGCCACGTGTGCTTCCGCGCCCCCCTGATCGACCTCATGTGTGCCACGCCCCCCAGATCGACCACGTGTGCTGCCGCGCCCCCCTGATCGACCTCATGTGTGCCACGCCCCCCAGATCGACCACGTGTGCTGCCGCGCCCCCCTGATCGACCTCATGTGTGCCACGCCCCCCAGATCGACCCCGTGTGTGCCACGCCCCCCAGATCGACCCCGTGTGTGCCACGCCCCCCAGATCGACCACGTGTGCTGCCACGCCCCCTGATCGACCTCATGTGTGCCACGCCCCCCTGATCGACCACGTGTGTGCCACGCCCCCTGATCGACCACGTGTGTGCCACGCCCCCTGATCGACCTCATGTGTGCCACGCCCCCCTGATCGACCACGTGTGTGCCACGCCCCCTGATCGACCTCATGTGTGCCGCGCCCCCCTGATCGACCTCGTGTGTGCCACACCCCCCTGATTGACCTTGTGTGTACCACGCCCCCCAGATCGACCGCGTGTGTGCCACGCCCCCCTGATTGACCTTGTGTGTACCACGCCCCCCAGATCGACCACGTGTGCTGCCACGCCCCCCTGATTGACCTCATGTGTGCCACGCCCCCCAGATCGACCTCGTGTGTGCCACGCCCCCTGATTGACCTTGTGTGTACCACGCCCCCCAGATCGACCCCGTGTGTACCACGCCCCCCAGATCGACCTCATGTGTGCCACGCCCCCCAGATCGACCTCGTGTGTGCCACGCCCCCCTGATTGACCTTGTGTGTACCACGCCCCCCAGATCGACCACGTGTGTACCACGCCCCCCAGATCGACCACGTGTGTGCCACGCCCCCCTGATCGACCTCGTGTGTACCACGCCCCCCTGATCGACCTCGTGTGTGCCACGCCCCCCTGATTGACCTTGTGTGTACCACGCCCCCCAGATCGACCCCGTGTGTACCACGCCCCCCAGATCGACCTCATGTGTGCCACGCCCCCCAGATCGACCTCGTGTGTGCCACGCCCCCCTGATTGACCTTGTGTGTACCACGCCCCCCAGATCGACCACGTGTGTGCCACGCCCCCCAGATCGACCACGTGTGTGCCACGCCCCCCTGATCGACCTCGTGTGTACCACGGCCCTCTGATCGACCTCGTGTGCTGCCACGCCCCCTGATCGACCCCGTGTGCTGCCACGCCCCCTGATCGACCCCGTGTGCTGCCACGCCCCCCTGATCGACCACGTGTGCTGCCACGCCCCCTGATCGACCTCGTGTGCTGCCACGCCCCCTGATCGACCACGTGTGCTGCCACGCCCCCCTGATCGACCACGTGTGCTGCCACGCCCCCTGATTGACCTCGTGTGCTGCCACGCCCCCCTGATCGACCCCGTGTGCTTCCCCGATTGTGCTCAGCTGTTTCCCATCAGTCTGATGTCATGTCCTGCATTTAGTCGGCGTCTGAGTCTGTTTTCCCCAGATCTGTCACTGATGTTAGTCCGTCGCCGTCTGCCCTGTGTTTCCCCTAATAAACCTCATATCCTGCATCCTCGCCTGCCAGCCTCGTCCTTCCCCGCTTCCTACCTGTTCACCAGCCGGCGATCATTACAAAGACGGCAAAGTTAGATCTCTGAATGGAGCTGCTTCTCAGCTATGAAATGCTAGAATACTGTCGTATGCAGTGTCAGCATGTACATAAATGCACGTCACTTATGCTGCTTGGAAGTGTATTCAGTGTCTTGCTGATTTGTAGTCTGGTAGGAAAATGTAAATCTGACGAGTTGCACATTGAGTCTCAAAATGTTTCTTCTATTGTGTTCTTGAGGGAGGTGTCAGCTCCTATTTTCCTTGGTAAAATTAATTGTGCTGTAACTGTGATCTACCCCCGAAACGAATGCGATTATAACAAATTTCACATGTGTACTTTGTTGCTAATATGCTGCAGGCTTGTCAACTTTGGTCAGCTGGTAAGACAAATCTGCACACACATGCAAATATATTTACATGTTTGTAATAGTTTTATTCCACTGTAAATAGTCAGAATAATATATTTGCTGTGAGATTCCTTGCGCGAGAGTCGGGAAGGACGAGTGTCACCCCAGATGCGCAAGAGTCTGGAAGGGTGAGTATCATGCCAGATGTGCAAGACTCTGGAAGGGCGAGTGTTACGGCAGATGTAAGAGAGTCTGGAAGGGTGAGTGTCACGCCAGATGTAAGAGAGTCTGGAAGGGCGAGTGTCACGCCAGATGTAAGAGAGTCTGGAAGGGCGAGTGTCACGGCAGATGTGTGAGAGTCTGGAAGGGCGAGTGTTACGGCAGATGTAAGAGAGTCTGGAAGGGTGAGTGTCACGGCAGATGTAAGAGAGTCTGGAAGGGCGAGTGTCACGGCAGATGTGCGAGAGTCTGGAAGGGCGAGTGTCATGGCAGATGTAAAAGAGTCTTGAAGGGCGAGTGTCACGGCAGATGTGCCAGAGTCTGGAATGGCGAGTGTCATGGCAGATGTAAGAGAGTCTGGAAGGGCGAGTGTCACGGCAGATGTAAGAGAGTCTGGAAGGGTGAGTGTCACGGCAGATGTAAGAGAGTCTGGAAGGGCGAGTGTCACGGCAGATGTAAGAGAGTCTGGAAGGGCGAGTGTCACGGCAGATGTAAGAGAGTCTGGAAGGGCGAGTGTCACGGCAGATGTGCGAGAGTCTGGAAGGGCGAGTGTCATGGCAGATGTAAGAGAGTCTTGAAGGGCGAGTGTCACGGCAGATGTAAGAGAGTCTGGAAGGGCGAGTGTCACGGCAGATGTAAGAGAGTCTGGAAGGGCGAGTGTCACGGCAGATGTGCGAGAGTCTGGAAGGGCGAGTGTCACGGCAGATGTGCGAGAGTCTGGAAGGGCGAGTGTCACGCCAGATGTAAGAGAGTCTGGAAGGGCGAGTGTCACGCCAGATGTAAGAGAGTCTGGAAGGGCGAGTGTCACGGCAGATGTGCGAGAGTCTGGAAGGGCGAGTGTCATGGCAGATGTAAGAGAGTCTGGAAGGGCGAGTGTCACGGCAGATGTAAGAGAGTCTGGAAGGGCGAGTGTCACGGCAGATGTGCGAGAGTCTGGAAGGGCGAGTGTCACGGCAGATGTAAGAGAGTCTGGAAGGGCGAGTGTCACGGCAGATGTAAGAGAGTCTGGAAGGGCGAGTGTCACGGCAGATGTAAGAGAGTCTGGAAGGGCGAGTGTCATGGCAGATGTAAGAGAGTCTGGAAGGGCGAGTGTCATGGCAGATGTAAGAGAGTCTGGAAGGGCGAGTGTCACGGCAGATGTGCGAGAGTCTGGAAGGGCGAGTGTCATGGCAGATGTAAGAGAGTCTGGAAGGGCGAGTGTCACAGCAGATGTAAGAGAGTCTGGAAGGGCGAGTGTCACGGCAGATGTAAGAGAGTCTGGAAGGGCGAGTGTCACGGCAGATGTAAGAGAGTCTGGAAGGGCGAGTGTCACGGCAGATGTAAGAGAGTCTGGAAGGGCGAGTGTCACGGCAGATGTGCGAGAGTCTGGAAGGGCGAGTGTCATGGCAGATGTAAGAGAGTCTTGAAGGGCGAGTGTCACGGCAGATGTGCGAGAGTCTGGAAGGGCGAGTGTCACGGCAGATGTAAGAGAGTCTGGAAGGGCGAGTGTCACGGCAGATGTGCGAGAGTCTGGAAGGGCGAGTGTCACGGCAGATGTGCGAGAGTCTGGAAGGGCGAGTGTCATGGCAGATGTAAGAGAGTCTGGAAGGGCGAGTGTCACGGCAGATGTAAGAGAGTCTGGAAGGGCGAGTGTCACGGCAGATGTAAGAGAGTCTGGAAGGGCGAGTGTCACGGCAGATGTGCGAGAGTCTGGAAGGGCGAGTGTCACGGCAGATGTGCGAGAGTCTGGAAGGGCGAGTGTCACAGCAGATGTAAGAGAGTCTGGAAGGGCGAGTGTCACGGCAGATGTGCGAGAGTCTGGAAGGGCGAGTGTCACGGCAGATGTAAGAGAGTCTGGAAGGGCGAGTGTCACGGCAGATGTGCGAGAGTCTGGAAGGGCGAGTGTCACGGCAGATGTGCGAGAGTCTGGAAGGGCGAGTGTCACAGCAGATGTAAGAGAGTCTGGAAGGGCGAGTGTCACGGCAGATGTGCGAGAGTCTGGAAGGGCGAGTGTCACGGCAGATGTAAGAGAGTCTGGAAGGGCGAGTGTCACGGCAGATGTAAGAGAGTCTGGAAGGGCGAGTGTCATGCCAGATGTGCGAGACTCTGGAAGGGCGAGTGTCACGGCAGATGTGCGAGAGTCTGGAAGGGCGAGTGTCACGCCAGATGTAAGAGAGTCTGGAAGGGCGAGTGTCACGGCAGATGTGCGAGAGTCTGGAAGGGCGAGTGTCACGGCAGATGTGCGAGAGTCTGGAAGGGCGAGTGTCACGGCAGATGTAAGAGAGTCTGGAAGGGCGAGTGTCACGGCAGATGTAAGAGAGTCTGGAAGGGCGAGTGTCACGGCAGATGTAAGAGAGTCTGGAAGGGCGAGTGTCACGGCAGATGTGTGAGAGTCTGGAAGGGCGAGTGTCACGGCAGATGTAAGAGAGTCTGGAAGGGCGAGTGTCACGGCAGATGTAAGAGAGTCTGGAAGGGCGAGTGTCACGGCAGATGTAAGAGAGTCTGGAAGGGCGAGTGTCACAGCAGATGCGGGAGAGTCTGGAAGGGCGAGTGTCAAATAAAGTGACAGCGAGTGTAAAAATACTTTTAGCATTTTTAATGTTTTGATTGCAGTTACAGATTTTTGTAAAATTGAATTTTCTTTTGTGAGGACTGAAAAAAATGGTCAATACAGACACATGCACGCGGACACACACACACACACACACACATGCTAGGATAAACCTTTGGTTAGTTCCTGCTTTGCAAGCTGAAAGGGCCTTGCCACAGGAATGCGTTCCTGTAAACACAGTGCTGCGGGGGCCTTTGCAAACGGAGTGACAGCGGTCCTTGATTTTATAAGACCTTGAGGTTGTTCGAAGATGGCTTTCAAAATCCGACTGGAAAACTGCTAAGTCTCTTTCCAGCATAGGAGGGAAAAGAAACACGCTTTTTGTGCCAGTTTGAGGAATCAAAATAGTCTGATTTTGATCCCATTTCAGAGTCCGGTAGAGTGAATGCATGGCATCCCGCAATGGGTCACTTAGCTCTTGACTAACCTATGAATAGTAGTTTCATGTTATTTTGTTCCTCAATTTTTGTGAAATCATTTTGATCTTCCAGTCACTGGAGAAATATGCAGCATAATTTTCTGTGTATCTTCTGTGTTCAGTCTCCTTTCCATGTAGAGTCGATGTAAACTTTTGAGCCTGTTTGTATTTCACTTTTTAATGAAATTTTTCAACTGTTAATTCTAATGTAATGGTCAAAATGAAGACCAGGTTCATGTATAATGCAGACCTGAAGGGTCTCCTCTGGGGGGGTCCATGGAATCCCTGGTTGTTATGTACAGCAGATACCATTTCCCATACTGCTTAGCTACTGTGAACTTGTCCTCACCTGTGCTGGTCAATCTCCTGTAATCACAGCGCTTCTACATGATGCTGAAGTATTTTCTGTGATGAAACACAAATATACCACGAGAAAACCAAAGAGCATCTATATTTTCCATCATATTAATCTGTGGTGTAAACACAGCAGTCTAAATATTGCTGAAAACCGGCATTTTGAAAAGGCTAATTTGTTGTGAAGGTTGGGATAGCTAGTTAACATTTTTACAGGTTACAGTATGAGCGTGAGACAGTCTCACTAGTTAGAGACGATCTGAACAGTCGGTCAGGCTGATTTTATTAGAAACCCCGTATCACCCAAGGTTATTACTTTAATTAGTTTTTTTCTTCTGAATCTGTCATGATTTCAGTATGAATCAGAATGAAGCCCAGACCGCAGCGCCTCTTCCTTCACATGGAGCTGCCTCAGCAGGACCATGCTGCTCTTCTGATTGGATGTTCAGAGAGCCAATGCCCTGGGCCCATGCTCCACAGCAGCAGCAGGGGGCAGCAGTGGGCACACAGGCTCGCTCCGGCCCGCCAGTCTGCCATACGATCCTGGCATGCCTGAGGAAGAAGCCACCACAGAGTGAGTAGATTTGTGTGGCCTAATGGGTATGAATGTCAATGTTAAAAACCGATTAGCGGAATGGTGGACAGTCTAATGCAGTACAATTTGGAAGGTTTGTTGGTTTTGATTTAGTAAATTATGTAGTCAAGAATCTTTTATCTGAAAATAAGTAAATAAATTAATAATTTTGAAATGAATAATCAAAAGTGTGTGCCCTGTGATGGACCGGCATCCCATCCAGGGTGTCCCCTGCCCTGTGCCCTGTGATGGGCCGGCATCCCATCCAGGGTGTCTCCTGCCCTGTGACCTATGCTTCCAGAATCTCAATTACCAAATATTTACAGGATTAATGGATGGATGGGTGGACCTTTTTTATTCATCCTTGTCAGATCAGGTATTTTGTTCATGGAGTATATTTTGATAACAGTTTTTGATATCCATGATATTATGGACAAGTGATTGTATTTCAAATTAGTTGTAGTTAAATTAGTTCATTAGCCAATAATTGACAAGCATCACGAACACCCAGTCATGTGACATGGTAACACAGTGGTGTCCCTAATTACAGTCTCAGTGACTTAAAAAAAAACCTCTTTGAAGAATACATCTGCAAAATTTATGTACTAAACTGTTGTGGTCTAACTGGGTTCTTGAAATATGAGGTGCCAAGGGAATGGTCTAATTATAGTTTAAAAAGATTTTATGATATGTAAGGATTTGAGGAAGATGTTTGAATTTAAAAACTCATTTAATGTAAACTAAGGGAAGCAGCCCAGGATCACCGTTTCCCGGGGTCACCGTTTCCCGGGGTCACCGTTTCACAGGGTCACCGTTTCCTAGGGTCACCGTTTCCCAGGGTCACCGTTTCCCGGGGGCACCGTTTCCCGGGGTCACCGTTTCCCAGGGTCACCGTTTCCCAGGGGCACCGTTTCCCGGGGTCACCGTTTCACAGGGTCACCGTTTCCTAGGGTCACCTTAGAGATGGCTAAGTCACACAGTCATAAAATATGAGTCACAACCGGGGAGCAGGAAGATGAGCAGGCGGTGCTGGTGCTCCTTCCTTTCAGTAGTAGTAAGGCAGCGGGTCATACTGTGCATGGAGGATGACAGGCAGAACGGCGAGCTGGACCGAAGAGACCTATAGGCTCAGAAACAACAGATGAGATCATTGTAAAAACATGTGTTTCTTAATAACAGCACTTACAAGTCCTAAACACAGAGCAACCACATCTCTGACAAACATGACAGGGAAATGCAGGGAGATATAATGCCGGATGGTAAGGCACACGCACGGTGGGTAATTTACACAATAGCTAGAGACGTGTGGGGATCAGATGGGATTCACGAAGGACACAGGCAATGGCACACATGACAATCAGGAGCACAGAAAGTTCACACGATAACACAAACATGGGATAATTACAGTATCTCCCAGCATGCTCAGCACTGTTAATACACTCCACAATATGGAGCCTTATTGCTGGTGCTACAATATTTTTGTTTGAGTTTGTCCTGCTAAGTCTGAGGGATGTTAATTAAAACAAAGTTCAAGAGAAGATATGTACTGAAATCGTGTGTGTGACAAGGGGAATAAGGAATTGGAAGGGATACTCACTTTTGCTCTGCTTTCCCATTCCCCAGTGCGCAGTGCTTTTTGTACAAAATCACTTTGAAATTATATTGATAAAAAAAAGCAGCCAGAGGATGCATCTAAAAATAAAATTAATCCTAATCAAGAAAGAAAAATCAGAAAGTCAACAAGAAAGTTAGGATCAAAATATTAGTTGAAGCACTGCCTTTGTTAGTGAGGCTGATTTTGTGTTGAATATTAGTTATATTAGTAATGCACAGTGATTTACTTTATATTTAATTAATATATACCTTATACACTACAGGACAAACATGTTATATGAATCCAGTTGATACTAATACTAACTGATTGTTGAGGACTTACACTCCTGAAAATACACCAGGTCTACTTACATTTCGGATTCTCTCTCAATATCTGCATTGGATGTATGGTTCTATATGGGAAGGCATTCCTACTGTATATTCTCTTTTCCTTCAGAAAGTGAAGTGAAAAAGTGTCATTGTTGATGCACCACAGCACGCAACAACAAAACATGCCCTCTCTATAGTACTGGGAAGCTACTGCTTAGGCAGAACATTGCACATGGTACCTTCCTGGGCAGAGATTTGATCCAGCAACCTTCCGACCATAAGTACCCATCCCTAATTTTTAGGCCACCGCTGTTAACCTTTGGATACTCTCAGCATGAAAGTGAGGTTTACTTATCTATTTAACAATTCTCTCTTCACTTAATCTTTTAATGAATAATGAAATAAATTAACTGATGGTATAATCTTTCTATATCAATTAGAGTTTTATGGATCTATTCATTTTGGCTGCAGGGAGAATCTGGAGGTATTTGAAACACAGCTTGTAAGTGTATTCACATCCATCCCTAATTGTGTTTACTTTGAAGGCTGGCCTTCTCTGCGAGGCCCGTATTGATCAGGAGAATATTTCATCTTGCCGTTTGATATTGTGCACTTTTTTTGTTCATAATGAATAAGAAAATGCATCTGAAGCTTAGTCAGCTTTCTTTAAGATAAATGGGAAACCAGAATTATGAGTTATTTTCACTCAAAATATTTCCCTTTATTCTTAATAACTTTGTGTTAAAAACTTTTTGTCTTTCCCTTGAAATACTTCTAATTACTATGATTGCTATCATCAAATAAACCCATTATTTAGATTTTTTATTGCTTTAACAGTTTACATTAGAGTTAAAACTGAAAACATTGGTATTTTGTGTTCTGTAAGATTATCACTCGTGCCGCACCAGATTCCAGTCCGCAGTTTTGGTGATCAGGCTTAGCCAGATCAGACACATCCTCACCAGAATGCCGGAAATGCCTGCAACCACAATTGCAAGTGATGCCAGTCACCCTGCACACAGACTGTTCAACCTCCTGCCCTCTGGAAGGAGGTACAGGAGTCTCCGTTCCCGTACCACCAGACTCACTAACAGCTTTGTCCACCAAGCCGTCAGGATGTTGAACTCCTCTTCTTCCAGCCCCAGAGTAAACAATTCGGACCCTGTATCCTCTGAGTCACAAAAATAGCAAGACTATCCTCATATATGGAAATTGCACAACCTGCTGCTATTTTTTATTTATTATATTTATTTTTATCTATCAATGCTGCTATTGACTTTGCACTGACAACTCATTGCTGCCAGACCCTGACTCTAAGTCTCCTCGAGTTCAATTCACATGCACTTTATATGTTGTTCCCTGACTACATACTGCAAAAATTGTTATACACGCAGGATACGTTCTTGTTATGTTGTTGTTCTGTGCGATTTATGGTTCGTCCCGTCCTGTATTGTTTGTCTATCGTACGCAAGGGATAGTGAGAAACGTAATCTCGATACCTTATATGGCTAGTACATGTAAAGGAATTGACAATAAAACTCTCTGACTCTGACTCTGACTCAGTCCATCTCATGATTAGTCTGAGGGAGATATAAGGCACCTGACTGGTCTAGAACCTTTGTGAGGCACTGAACTTGCTGAACTGTGTTTAGTCTTCAATATATAATCATTTAGCAGGTGATGGGCGATCATTGTCTTGGATTTCTGGATGGCTTCAGACCCTGCTTATGGACTGTCATGTGGTCGCTGGTTAATATACTACTCTGGCTCATTGGAGACCTGAGCTAGTCTGTTTACCTTCATTTGAAGCAGTAGTTCTGAAACCACAACTGAACTTGGATCTCTGATCTCGATTAATACATTGAGAACGCCCCCAAATCAACGGGTGATCTCTGTTTTATTCTGTAGAGGAAGTGGATTGGGTACGGGCTGCTCTGTGCTGCTGCTCGTAATCACGCTCCACTGTAGTGACCCACTAGAGTGAGCAACAGCTGGAGAGAATCAGAATGACGCATCACCCTGTTTCCGGAATGCTCCGTGCCTCTGCTTAGCCATCGACAAGCAGGGAGACCTGCGTTCTTCAACAAGCCTTTGCGGGGGAAGCCACACAGTCACTGGTCCTGTCAGAGGGAACAAGTCATTAACTTTCAAGTAACAATTAAGTCTCAAGTCCTACCACTCAAGTCCTAAATCAAGTCCTAAGTCAAAATAGGCAAGTCTCAACTCAGGTAGTCTAACACCAAGTCAATTTCTGACTCAACAAACCAGTGTCTTGAATCAAGTCTCAAGTGAAGTAATGTAATGTCATGATGAAGTTATATAATATAAACTGTATATACTATATAACTTTGCTGTGGCATTAAATTAGAAATAAAGGAATTCAGAATTGCAGCTTAGGACTTGAGACTTTACTTGAAACTTTGGTTTGTTGACTCAGGACTGAATTTGGTGCTATTTTGATTGGAGACTTGATTTGGGACTTGCCTGTTTTGACTCGACATTTGATTTCGAACTTGAGTGAAAGGACTTGAGACTTATTTGTTACTTGAAAGTTAATGACTTGTTCTCACCTCAGGGTCTGAATTCTACACACTAGCTGTAGCGTAGATGCACTAGCTGTAGCGGATCATATGAAGCCTTGGAGGAGGAGTTGATGTGGCAGGACCATGAAAAAGATGGACCCTTCAAGTGCAGTGATTGATCAGAACGATCAGATAAGAGGCACAGAATATTCAATCAGAGGCAAGGTCCGGTCCAGCCCCCACTGATCCCCAACCTCACCTCACACACCTCACATTCTCAGAGCCAAGTTAGCAACTGAGGGAATATGCCCAACAATCCAGCCACTTTAGCAAGCCAGAAGGTTGTTTTTTACAAAGGAGAGGAGGCCATTTGGCCCATCAAACTCGTTTGGGGAAACGAGAATTTAATCCTTGTCCATCAGTATGACTACAGTAGTGGTACATGCTTTCTCCAAAAAATTATGCAATAGCTGGAAATTCTGGACTACTTGACAAAAAGTCACACTGGTTCCCATTATTACATCCAGTTACTGGGCCCTCAAATTTGTATTATGGGGCCCCGATGAAGAACTGGGATCCCCGAATCTGCCGGGGTATCGATGCCCCCCCGACGCCTTAGGCTCTGTGCTTGCCCCCCCCCCGCCGGTCACATGATTTACACACATCCCTGGATGAGTGTGAGGTCTCAGTGCGCTAAAGTCACAGGACCCAAACATCTGACAACATCCTGAAG
Source organism: Brienomyrus brachyistius (assembly GCF_023856365.1). Classification (NCBI taxonomy): domain Eukaryota; kingdom Metazoa; phylum Chordata; class Actinopteri; order Osteoglossiformes; family Mormyridae; genus Brienomyrus; species Brienomyrus brachyistius. The sequence continues at coordinate 2,047,299 of NW_026042328.1, read as the reverse complement.
CTGAGGAGACCCATAACCTACCGTCCTTAACTTCTGAAATACACATCAGTTAAGCCCAGAATTAATTTTCATGTCAAAGTGCATTCAAGTGTTTCTTATAAAACTTGACATAGACAGTTCTTTACATGAAAATTGCGTTACTGTTATATTTCTTCTAGTATGGCTATTTTTACTTTAATTTTGCCTTTGTAACTTATTTTGTAACTTGAGGTTTACTGCTGTCAGGTTCCTAGTTTGAGATCAGCAGAAAATGCGCCGTGGCTCAACTCTGTATGGGTGTGAGCGGGCTGGGTTATTTACATGCCATTCTTATTATGCAGCATAACATGAAGATCGATGAGGGAGAAGCAGAGATACGCTTATCAGCAGGAACCTTACATGCTCCCCTACCCTCAGACACCAGGACAGACTGGAAAAATCACTGGAAAATCAAACAATACTAAAATGCCTCACCTCCTGTCACTCAGGATCCAGATCAGTTATTGGCATAAAAAATTCCTGCACCAAGTAATTTGCCTATACATGGAAACAAATCCATGTTTACTCAGTTTGACAGCTTGTTTGTCCTATTACAAATCCTTCTAGAGTATGAGATGGGAGAGAGGTCAGGTGACGAGCCCGGCAGTCAGGTGACGAGCCCGTCAGTCAGGTGACCAGCCTGTTCAGTCACTCATGCATATTTACCAGGCATAAAAACAGACTTTTTATCTTTTGGCCAGACCCGGAAAATTGTATTTTGTATTCACTACACAAAAAGCCTCCATTTCAGCCTTTTATCCAAATCCACATGGTTCAGTTAACTATCCAGCTGGACAATGTTTCACAAGTGCTTATAGTGACATAATCTGATTTAATCATAGAATTATCCCTCAGATCTTTGGATCAGAATGGGCGTGTGAGTTTTGTGTGTCTTGAGAAGAAAATTGATCTTTTTGTTGTCCTTTATTCAGCAGTTTGTAATACATGGAGCTGCTCTGGTTTTATTTTTGGATGTTTGGATATATCCGTAACCACATTACGTTTATAACAAACTTTGATCATTTGGGGAGGGAGTCCCTTGTTTACATGAAATATAAAAAATATTTCAACGTGCTGTTCACTTTTTGTATATTGAGGACTGTTTGAAGAATCAAATAATCATTCGGCACGTTTCATATAACGGTTGTCGTTCATTGGTTCTGTAGTTTATCTGAGGAAGAATGAGAGCCAGGTATAGGAGCAGGTACTGGAGGGCAGGTACTAGAGGGCAGCTACAGGAGCAGGTATAGGAGCAAGTACTGGAGGGCAGGTACAGGAGCAGGTACTGGAGTAGGTATAGGAGTAGCTACTGGAGGGCAGGTACAGGAGCAGGAACTGAAACCAGTACTAGAGGACACGTACAGGAGCAGGTATAGGAGCAGGTACTGGAGGGCAGGTACTGGAGCAGGTACTGGAGGGCAGGTACTAGAGGGAAGGTACAGGAGCAGGTACTGAAACAGGTACTGGAGGGCAGGTACAGGAGCAGGTACTGGAGCAGGTATAGGAGTAGGTACTGGAGGGCAGGTATAGGAGCAGGTACTGGAGCAGGTACTGGAGGGCAGCTACAGGAGCAGGTATAGGAGCAGGTCCTGGAGGGCAGGTTTTATGACCTTAATACTGGTGGCTCAAATCCCAGTACAGACAGAGCTGCAGCAGAGAAAGCTGCTCATGTAGACTATGCTGTAGAGGCACAAAACTGCACGTCTCTGTAGATAAAAGCTTTCGCAGAGCGATAGTTGCATAACTTGTAAGTCTGCATCGTTTGCAGCTTCTATGGGAGATAAGTTCACTTTGGGACAGCAGTCTTTCCTGTGTAATGTCAGTGCTCTCAGCCAGATAGCATCATAAACCGAGAGGACATTCCCATTCAGTGTTGCAGTGATACCTGGCAGATCTTAGCTATCAATGTATACTGTATCTTTTTGGTTATTCAAGACACAGCTGAGAGTAGCCTGTTTAGAAGTCAATCTAATAGTGATTTGTCCGTCATCCTTTGACACCTTTGCCTGTTATCGGTGCTGATTGATTTTGGGGGGAAACGAAGGTGTTGTATTGCAGTGTACGCACCTTCCCCTGCCTGCCCCAGATAACCAGGCCAGCGTTTTTTTCGGGCCACGGTGTGCATGGTCATGCATTAGTGAGACAGGGATTATCAGCAGCGGTATGATTCAAAGGCAGCACAGCGCCACCTTGGGGACAGACAGCAGCCGTGCTGCCTTATACCACACTGATAGGCTCTATGCAGCCCTGACCCTATGCTCGGACAGATCAGGCCATGTTCCGCATGCTCTGGGGTACCTGGCAACCGCACGGAAACACAGCACAAACCCACATTATCTTTCATTACCACTTTTCTTTTTTATTATTTCTAGTTGCAGCATAATAGGTTTTGAAGGCCACGGCACAGAGGAAGGCAGCCTTCCGAAAATTTAGACTATGATCAGAAGCAGGACAGAGGATAAGCAGAGTGACTGTGCCTGAATACCTGCGGTCTAAAATGCACCTGAATATTTGCAGCCCAGAATGCACCTGAATATCTGCAGCCTAGAATGCAGCTGAATATCTGCAGCCTAGAATGCAGCTGAATATCTGCAACCTAGAATGCACCTGAATATCTGCAGCCTAGAATGTACCTGAACATATGTGTCAGATAAAATGCAGCCTGCATCATGTTCAATATGATGATGTGTAGTTCTGAGCTTCTGTGTGTGTATGTGTTTATGTCTTTTGATGATGGAAAAATGAGTAAACAACCATTTAGAATGAAAATTAAATAATTTTATTTGGTGTTTTTGGGGGGGTTTTGGCTTAGCCTCACTTTAGATCTGACGAGGAATCCCTGGGAGCGCAAAATGGCCTGAATGGAGTGACTGCTATGTTGTTTTGCGCACGTGTGGCTTATTCTGTGTGTTGGTTAGGGAGTTAGGCTTAGTCTGTGTCATTTCTTTTCTCATCTTTTTCATTTTGTTTAGAATTAGTTTAGTTGTGGACGGGTTCGGTGGTACTGAAAGACAGAGTGTGGTTTTATTCCAGACAACCCCAGGGCGGAGTGAGGAAGAAGCAGAACACAAGAGCTTCGGGGACAATTAGAGATAACAGAAGTGAAATATAAACAGCAGGGCGGCACAGTCTGTGCGAGAATGTCACTGCTGTGACTGTGCTGGGTTCGAGGAGCCTGTGATCCAGGCTGCTGGTATGAAACAAAGCACTATGAAGCACAGAGAGACCCATCGGTGATCATGGCTTTAAATTAAGAGCAGCTCCTTTAGATTATTCACTTCCTGACATAATCTGTGTATCTCCTGAGCATGTGGAATATCTAAGTGAATATTTTAGCTACATGAAAAGTTCACTGATTCTCTTTAGCAGCTATGCTGGGAAATTGAAAGACTCCTGCGGATGTCATTGTTAAAGGGACTGATTTCCAAAAGGCTTTCAGAAATTCAGATGTTCCTGAGATGGATTTCCCATTGTGCAGCTGCTTGTACTTTCCACAGAAAGGTGCGGATCTGCAAATCTAACACAGCAATGTTTCCTCAAGGTCAGGTTCTCAGTACGTTTGCCAATCCAGTGAACAACATGATTTTCTGTCCTTGTGTTTAAAATGTCTACAGGGTAATCCCACTGTTATGTAAAACAATATACAGGCCATTAAATCCAGTCAAATAAAGACTAGTTTTAAATATTCCTGATGAAAAGTACATTCCCCGTTAGCGAACAGCACCAAGATCTTGCACAGAATGCAGACTGTTTTGAATTGGATGGTTCTTCTCTGTGTTACACAGAAGTATAGAGAGAAGGAAGCTAACCGCAAATACACTGATGTTTACATTATTGGAATGAGCTGATGGCTTTTTACAATACAACATTATTTGCTGTGTTTTGCTCTGACAACAAATGGCTACGGGTATTATATGTAGAAGGAAGAGATCGATTTGTAAACTCGACAAAACATCAATTTACATGTTTTTTTAATAATAATAATAATAATTGTTTTAATACAGTTTTAATGTACAAATATGAAGCTAACATTATATATCTATATAATGTTACATAGACAGTGCAGAAACCACGATGCTGCTCACCATTCCATCTACATACAAAGTGCATAAACCCACAATACTGCTCACCGTTCCATCTACATACAAAGTGCATAAACCCACAATACTGCTCACCATTCCATCTACATGCCCAGTGCAGAAACCACAATACTGCTCACCATTCCATCTACATACACAGTGCAGAAACCCACAATACTGCTCACCATTCCATCTACATACACAGTGCAGAAACCCACAATACTGCTCACCATTCCATACATACACAGTGCGGGGTTAAGGGTGTCGTGATTGGGATTAGGGTTTTTCCTTTAGAAATAAATGGACAGTCCCCATGTAGATAGGTATATGTCTATGTGTGTCTGTGTGTGTATGTATGTGTGTGTGTGTGTGTGTATGTATGTGTGTGTGTGTGTGTGCATGTATCTTTGTTTGGAATATATTTCCCACACCCCTCCTTGATCATTATGTGACTCCCAGACATGTGTTGGCTACTTACTGCATTTGTAAGCCTGAGTTATTATAAACAAGAAAATCTGCATGTTACACCGTAGATATAAATTACATGTGATAGATATGAATTACATCTGGCAGAGGAGAAATTTTGTGGGAAGAATATTAGATTAGGCTTTTAAAATTTCAAATATAGCCGCACAACATTTCATGATCAAAAATAAGTTGTTTTATTCCTGTGTTTTAATTAACAAGGATTGATAAGGAAACACAGAGTTGACTTCTCAAACTTCTTCTCATTTAATGAGCAATTAAACAGCAGAAAGGAGGCAGCCAACTAAGGAGCCAAAGCAAGTGTGAAAGACGCGGATGAATTATTTATATTGCTTACTAATTTGAAGCTCAATCCACTTTTACCATCAAAGCTTCGCTCACAAAATCAGCAGTATTCAGGGAACGGTGCCGACAGCCATACTCAGCGATGGCTTCCCCTTCCTATTGCCAAGCGACGTTTTCCTCCTGAGCGTTTTGGAAATGGGAAACGGCCGATGCTTCCTGTGAGGATCCGTTGCCTGTATGTCATGCTGCCCAGGATCACCCTCAGCACTCAGCCGCTTCCCGTCGTAGGTCTGCTGGCTCTGAGGACGGCGGCGTTCTTACACCAGGCACTAAGAAGCCGGCAACCTCACTGAATGCTTAGCTATCAGATGGTGATGACACGATTTTCCTTTAATATTATTGTTATTAGTAACTTAGCATAGTTCACCACCCTACTGTGAAAGTCCTAGTAGAGCTGAAAGTTTAACTCCTCTGAGAAGAGCTTGGTGGAATCCGAGCACTAACTGCCTGCCCTGCATTTGTATGTGCCGTTAGAACGGTTTACTGTACATCAAGCAGCATTGAAAAGGAGCCGATCAGCAGTGCTCCCACGCTATTCGTAGCGAATTTCAACACTCTGAGAAACCAAAGACCCCTTTGTCTGCTGGGAAATGTGGCGGATGCTCGCATCACGAAGTCTGTTCTCACTTTGAAGGCCCACCTCCAGCTTTATGAACACAACAGGTTACTGATCTGCAAGGAATCTGAGGTGTAGCCTGGATTGGAGGGAGACTGATCTGCCTGGTGTCTGAGGTGTAGCCTGGGTTGGAAGGAGACTGATCTGCCTGGTGTCTGAGGTGTAGCCTGGGTTGGAAGGAGACTGATCTGCCTGGTGTCTGAGGTGTAGCCTGGGTTGGAAGGAGACTGATCTGGACTATTACCCTATGTTGTCATGGATTATTCCCCTGTGTTATTGTGGACTATTACCCTATGTTGTCATGGATTATTACCCTATGTTGTTGTGAATTATTTTCATACTACCACACACTTCACTGTGGTTTACCTTATCGCCGTTGGTGTTGCTAATATTGGATTTTGAAAAATCAGGGCTCTACAATGGAAGTGCAAGCTGGATGATGCCGATGGTTTGATGTACGTCTCAACCGCTTTGTCTCCATCGCAGTGCCCCGAGGCGGACATTTATATTGCACTGCGGCAGCTCTTTAAAGCGTGGTTTGTAACAGATGTTACATTTTCGAGAAATAAAGAAACATCGTGGCGCTTCAGTTGATTAACTTCTGTTTTGTGTGATTTTGGGGAATTTCTGTCTTTCATTTGTGGGAAATTAAAAGCTTTGTGTTAAAACAGAGTACCAGATTAATTCTTGAATATTTTCTGGGGATGATATGAATTTTATAGCTTTCACAGCACAAAACTGTGCAAAATTAAAATTGACACTGAAAAGGATATGAAAGACATTTACACAGAAGCATTATTCAACTAATACTAATAATTAAAAATCATGTTCAATTTTTCCCCCTTTTTTGTAGAAATTAGCTCACTTGCATCTTGATTGGATGATAAATGGACACATCAATTTGCATTTTAATCAGACCAAACGATAATGAAATTCATTTTCCTTGTGGTTCCCTGTGGTTCTGTCACACAATAGAAGTGTACGCCAGTAGCGGGATTCCCCATAATGCACTGCATACCTCTAACGTCCATTAATGATGGGGATATTAGACATGCTCATTTCAGATTCCAGCCAGATTCGCTCTCACTTGAAAACACCCTCTGCACTCGCAATAAGCTACAGACACTCCTGTCACACTTATCTGTGAAATGGAGAGAAATTGCCAGGCTTGGGCGGGGAACGAAGATTGCAAGCCCACCACGTGTGTCACCTTTGAATGCCTCCGGATCTAAGCTGGAACGGGGAGCGTGTCACCAGCCCACGATGCAGACCGCGGCGCGATTCTAACATGAGCTTTGATTGGAAGATCAGTCACCGGCACAGGGCTCGTATGACACACGATCTGTGAAGGCCTGGAGAAGGTGTGCTGGCATACACTGAGCGAGAAGTTCTTAGTAAACATAAGCTGTTACTCTGTAGAAAGGGGGCTAGACAGCACGCCCATGCCCTGTGTGTGACTTTAAGGGGGCTGATTTCAGGTGAAGGACTCGTGCCGAGCTGCACGACGGAGGCAGCAGTTAAACCGAGCGCCGAAAGACGTGCAAGCAGAGAGTAAATAAGTGAGTCTGGCACGCCAGCGGCTGCACATCGACGTGCTAACGAGCGTGAGAAACGCGAGGCAGTTAAGCGGCAGACTTCAAACATTCTGCGGATTCTGAATTCAGGAGGCCTGAATGTGTCAGCGCTGACATTCGGGCTGCTGTGGACACGTCCTCGTCCTCGTCGTCATGACATCGCCAAGGAGACGCACCTGGCTGTCGGGTCAGGGCTGCAGGTCCCCCATTAGGACAGCATCACCTGGCAAATGAGGGTGCAGATGGGGTGGAATTGGGACCCGGCAAAGCGCCGACGGCAGGCCGGGGTGGTTTGTGCGGTGCGACTGTAGCTTCTGGCTCTGTTTGATCTTATTACTCAGGGTGTCCGTCATGTACAGGAAGGGTGCAGGGTTAATTAGAGCGTGTGATGGACCAGTGGCTCATCTGATTTTGTCAAACTTGGCTTCTCCCAAGGAGAGGGGAGGAGAAGAGAGGAGAGGGGAAGAGATGAGAGGAGAGGGGAATGGAGGAGAGAAGATGAGAGAAGAAGGGAGGGGAGGGAAGGAGAGGAGAGGAGAGGGGAAGGGAGGAGAGAAGATGAGAGAAGAAGGGAGGGGAGGGAAGGAGAGAAGAGGGGAGGAGAGGAGAGGGGAAGAGATGAGAGGAGAGGGGAAATTAAACTGAACATAGAGCTAAACTAATTTAAATGATAGGTTGCTCCAAAGTGAGAATTTCCAGGAGATGTGGTCCAGATGCCATGTTTTACAACATGCCCCCAGAACAGCATAAAAGTGGGTTCAGACAGAAATGTTCTCACAGAGGAGATCACCATACCATTGTCACTGCTAATCCTGCTAATATAAATTCCCGTCACATATGGGCACTGTTCAGAGCTGTGTTCTTTTGAATGTTTAATGATTAATGTGGAAACACATGTTCGGCGCTGTCAACTGTCACGCATCCGGCTTGACACTCACGCTTTCAGACTCACAAGCAAGAAATCTTACAGCAAATCTATACTATTCCATTATAAACCTAAAATTGGCTATATCAAAAGCGTTTGGGTAGCTTGCAAAGCCTACAGACTAATAAAACTGCTACATACATGTAAATCTGTATACAGACTTGTGTCAAATTGAAAATTTCACTCCAGTCAACTGACCAAAGTTGGAAACCCTGCATTCTGAAGGCATGTGAAGACGCTTACATTCTCATGAACACACTTACATGCTCATGAACATGATTACATGCACATGAACACGCATACATGCACATGAACATGCTTACAGGCACATGAACACACTTACATGCTCATGAACATGCTTACATGAACATGCTTACAGGCACATGAACATGCGTACAGGCACATGAACACACTTACATGCTCATGAACATGCTTACATGAACATGCTTACAGGCACATGAACATGAGTACAGGCACATGAACACGCTTACACGCTCATGAACATGCTTACATGAACATGCTTACGCACACATGAACACACTTACATGAACATGCTTACGTGCACATGAACACGCTCATGAACATGCTCACATGAACATGCTTACAGGCACATGAACACACTTACATGCACTAGAACATGCTTACATGAACATGCTTACAGGCACATGAACATGCGTACAGGCACATGAACACGCTTACACGCTCATGAACATGCTTACATGAACATGCTTACGCACACATGAACACACTTACATGAACATGCTTACGTGCACATGAACACGCTCATGAACATGCTCACATGAACATGCGTACAGGCACATGAACACACTTACATGCTCATGAACATGCTTACATGAACATGCTTACAGGCACATGAACATGCGTACAGGCACATGAACACGCTTACACGCTCATGAACATGCTTACATGAACATGCTTACGCACACATGAACACACTTACATGAACATGCTTACGTGCACATGAACACGCTCATGAACATGCTCACATGAACATGCTTACAGGCACATGAACACACTTACATGCACTAGAACATGCTTACAGTCACATGAACACACTTACATGTACTAGAACATGCTTACAGGCACATGAACACACTTACATGCACATGAACATGCTTACAGGCACATGAACACACTTACATGCACATGGACATGCTTACAGGCACATGAACGCACTTACATGCACATGAACACGCTTACAGGCACATGAACACGCTTTCATGAACATGCTTACAGGTACATGAACGCACTTACATGCACATGAACGCACTTACATGCACATGAACATGCTTACAGGCACATGAACACGCTTACACACACACGCATGCTCCTGGTTACAGTGGCTCCCTCGGCTGATGGCGCCGCGGTGTTCATGCATACCTGGCTCATCAGCGCGGGGGAGCTTGGAGGTGCAGGTCAGGAGAGGAGGTAACAACACTGGAGGGCGGCCAGCGGGATCCTGAGGACTCCGGGGCTTATTAAAGCACAAAGCGCCGATGAGATGCAGCTGGAGAACCGGCCACACACTTCCTGCTCCTCGGGGTACGAGAGCAGCTGCCTGCACCTCACAGCAAGAGGACAGAGACTTCCTTGGAAATCAAATATAAACAGGTGCACAGGGGGTAGTGCTATCGTTCAACAACCTGAGGGTTGCCAGTTCGAGTCCTGGTTCCTCCTGACCCCATCAAAGTGTCCTTGAGCAAGACACTGAACCCCAAATTGCTCCTGGTGAGCAGGTTGGCACATTGTATGGCAGCCTCCGTCACCTGTGTATGAATGAGTGTGTCGATGGGTGAATGTGAGGCATGAAAAGTAAAGTGCTTTGAATATCCGTAGGAGTAGAAAAGCACTATATAAATGCAGTCCATTTACCATTTATGTTTGTTACTGTACGCTCACGGCTCTGCTTTTACCTGAGTTTCCTTGTCCAGTTGACTTCATTCATTTTATGGTCCATGTAGTGTAAATCTGACTCTTAGAACTGATATAAACAGAACGATGTATGAAATGGGCGGGTCTGGACACCAACCACACGGGGCCTCACTCCCCTGCCTTCCATACTGTAGCTGTCCAACAGGAGCAAGATATGTGTCACCTTCGAGCCCATGAAGGTAAATGAAATAATACCTTTGCTCTTATACAGTCTATGCTATATCTTATATTTCATGACAACACACAATTATTTCTAAATTAAATTACATTTTTCATCATATCTTTACAGTTTTAATCCCTATTTTTTACAGCGAACTTTTCTATAAAATATTGAGATTGTTAATGAACTTTGTAGTATATTTTGTTATCTCTGTAATCTGTTCCAAGGCTGGTCTCCAGTACATGCAAGCTGTGCTTGTTTATTAATCTCTGCTCTCGTAATTCCCTTTGTGACTGAGAGGATATAGCTGTGGGACAGGAAACACATTAACTTGCCTAGTCGTTCTGCATTGGAAATATTCCAATTTATCGGGACATATTTTACAAGGCGTGGTAATTATGCGTCTGCTTCGTTTAGTTTGGCCCCGCGGTTCCAGGGCTAACGGCGTTTTCCTGTGGTGGGGGGTACGTCCAACGCCAGCTGACCCTGCGGAGAGCCTCATGCAGTGGGAGACTGCCTGTGATCTCTGCCTAAGGAGGCCTGCCGTGTACCCGCCTACAGGCCAGCAGCTCCCACTGCACTGTGGGGACATGACAGGCAAGGGGGCCCAAGCCGCGAGGGGGCTGAATATGTAGGACACTGCAACAACAATTCTGCCTTTTTAGTGTGTCCTGTTTTTCACAAAAAGGGAGAATAAAGGACTTGTGTTTATTAAATTATCTTTGTTGATGTTAGTAATTACGACTTCACGCTGAAGGACGGGTGGGGGGGCCATGGAGTTTTTCTTTTGCCCCCAGAAACACCTCTGGGAACAGTAAGTGGAGAACCTCTGTCCTCTGTTGAGTGAAACGCCTGGAATATGCCTCTGTTTTTCCTTTAGTATGTGATGAAGCAACACTGTCCAGTTTCAGTGGGAAGGAACGGCCTTTCCGTGTGAGCCAGAGTTCTGCTGCTATCCCAGAATGCATTCTGTCACATACCTGGGTGCCTGTTCCACTGAATGAACGCTGACCTGCTGCGGAAGAGTATCCCCAGCGACAGTTAAAGTATACCTACGCCCCCAATTGTAATTTGATTCAGTAAAAATCTCATTCTGCTAGTCTTTCAAATCTCACCGCCATCCGATGCCAGGCATTCAGCATCAGAGTCTGGAATAATGTATTTGTAACGGAGGACTTGCATCTGATCTGCTCCGTTGTACGGTGACACCTCCTCTTCTTAACATCGGGGGAGGGGGGAGGACCTCCTGAGAACGACACACAGAGCCCCACCCGGTCGGCCAGATCCGTCTGGGATTTATGTACTGAAATCCAAGAGAATCAGCATTCCAACATTAGAGTATTGCAGTGCCGTATCTGTGAGTGGAGTATTGCAGTGCCGTATCTGTGAGTGGAGTATTGCAGTGCTGTATCTGTGAGTGGAGTATTGCAGTGCCGTATCTGTGAGTGGAGTATTGCAGTGCCGTATCTGTGAGTGGGGTATTGCAGTGCCGTATCTGTGAGTGGGGTATTGCAGTGCCGTATCTGTGAGCAGGGACGGATTACGGACCGGGCCAGCAGGGCCGCTGCCCAGGGGCCCTTGGGGTGCAGGGGGCCCGTGGGGCCCCTAGCCCAAAACAATTTGCAACACTTACCAACAATGTATTTCCGTTTGTCTATTTTAGAGGGCCTACATTCTTTGATCCTCTGCCTACAAGGGCCCCTGACCCTATAGGGGGGGGGGGCGTTTGGCTGCCAAGGGCCCTTGAATTGTGGTGGTTGTAGTGGTGGTGCTGGTGGTGGTGGTGGTGGTGGTGGGGGGGGGGGGCCCTCGCGAAAGTTTTGCCCAGGGGCCCACACAACCCATAATCCGTCCCTGTCTGTGAGTGGAGTATTGCAGTGCCGTATCTGTGAGTGGAGTTTCCGGGTCCCGACTGAGCTCCAGTTTTACCCAAAAACAGGTCGGTGAGTCTGAGATTTGCTTACGGTGTGTCAGCATGTGTGCACATACAGCAATAGCCTAGAGTCCCATGCAGTGCTTCTCCGGTCTGGGGAACCTTCCGATTAATGGGATTGGCTCAAGGCTTAGCCGTGACCCCGTAACAGTCTTGGACGATGGACAGGTGGATGTGATACATATCACCCGGCCTTCTAACGACTCGCCTTATTAACGGAATGATCTGTAGCCTCTTGCTTCGGCTACCCGAGGACCAAAGCGAGTGGCTGTGGCATGCGCTCCGACGAGGCGATGCTTCCTGCCGCCTGCTCAGACCTTCGCATGCCTTGCTTTCGCATGCTGTCGTTTTATGTGCCTCTGCTGATGGCATCTGCCCAGGGCGAGAGAGGCAGGATTACGGAAACGCTCCTTTCACCAGCCACAGCGATAATGTCTAACATAAGGGAACGTGTGGGATGCGGAAGACCTTGACAAACGCGAGATATCCAACTAAACGAGGGTATGGGGCTGAAACTTACAGCAAGGGAAGTTTCATTTTTATTAATCTTTTGAAAAACGTCTTCCTGAAGGTACGCGCCCGCATTAGAATTCCACTTCAGGACCTGTGATATGGACCAAGGTGCAAAGTGCCCCCATCTGATAAGGGTGGTTCCTGCGGAATCAGGACACGGCACTCAGATTCCAGGCGTTAATATCTACCTTGAAAAGTCAATGCTTCACGTTAGCATAAAGGAAGCAGCGCACTCTTCCCCGAAATGGAACCAGGCGGGTCACAGTGCAATGTTACTGAAAGCAGAGGGCATTTCAGCTTTATCAGGCAGGATCAGGCACCAAGTCCAATTCGACCTTCACATAAGTGAGTGGCCAGGGCTCAGGACACTCATAACCCCCCCCCCCCCCCATTTAATTGGTGCCTCCTAAGGTCTGTATTCATGCTTAGTTTTATACTTTGCTTCTTCTGAAGTCATACGTGTGAAAAGGGCAAATAGTGAATATTTTCTCGATGAATAGTGATGCCAGGAAATATTCATTGTGAATGACAATCACTGAACCTGTGGATGTCAAATTAAAGCTGCCTGCACCACGGTCTTGTTAATCAGTAACAATGCTGAAAGGCAGCAGAGATGTTAGGACTGACACATTAAGCTCTTACACAGAGCATCCGTATTGCATTTCTGAATGCGTGCGCTGATTAGGACGCATCATTGTTCATTCCCGTCCATTTATTCCACATGAGCTTTTTTCCCGAGATGTGTGAGTGTGGATTAGAACACAAACTCAGCCTGTCACTGTACAAATTAAAAGGCTCAGGAACCCACCGCTGAAATCATTCTGCCAGCTGCAGGATTCGAACCAGTGACTTTCCGGTTGAGGGCATAGAGCCGCACACCATCCCCAGCCTTTGCCTCTCTGTCTCCAAGACAAATGTGAAACAACCCCATAGCGAATGCTGGGATATAAACGGAGTGCCGCTTCAGCTGTTCATGTGCGCTGGTTTATCTGTATCGCTGATTAAGATGTAACTGCAGACAAACTGCAAATGAATTGGCCATAACAAGCACAAAGATGCACTATGTCTTTGTTTTTTTTCCCTTTCTCTTTAGAAACTTGCTGTTATGTTTGGCACCGTAACAGATAAACTGGCACTAATGTGTGTCCTATCTACCCTCAGCTTCATACAAGCAGAGCGACTATCTCCGTGACAGTGTGGGACTTTGTTTTTCATGAATGTGACCACAGGACGCAATGGCTGTCCACCCCAAAAAGCTGGATGGATGGATAGATAGATAGATAGATAGATAGATAGATAGATAGATAGATAGATAGATAGATAGATAGATAGATAGATAGATAGATAGATAGATAGATAATTTAGTTATACAGTAGCTCAAAAAAGTCGCTCGGCGTCTCTATTCTTCATACTGTGTCCCCAGCAGACCAGCACATAGAAGAGGATGCTGGTGATGACCATCTTTGTCCTCCAGTTTGTCCTCCAGTTGTAGCCCCAGGTACTTGTAGGTCCTGACTACTTCCACGTCAACCCCATGGATAGAGACTGGTGATAGAGGGGGCCTGGAAACTCTTGAAGTCCACAACCCTCTTTTTTGTTTTGGAGGGGTTCAACTGCAGATGGTTTGATCTGTACCCCCCCCTCCAGACGATCCCTAATACACCCCACAACTACCATATCATCTGAGAACTTCTGCATGGGGTAGGTGGAGTCAGATGTGTATAGGGTTAGCAGGACCGGGGAAAGCACAGTCCCCTGGGGTGTACTCATGCTGAGTCTCAGAGGAGCCAAACCTGAAAAACTGTGGTCTGCCTGTAAGGTAGTCAGCAATCCAGAACACCAGGTGAGAGACCACCCTCATCCCTGCTACAGTAGCTTCTCTATCAGTAGCAGGGGCTGGATTGCATTGAAGATGCCTGAGGAATCAAAGAAGATCATCCACACAGCCCTGCTCCCCTTGTGTACAGGAGAGTAAACCCTGTGTAGCAGGCATAGGATGGCGTCCTCTACACCCACCTTCTCCTGGAACTGCAGCGGGTCAGTTGTGCGGCAGACCTGTAGTCTAAGGAGATGGAGTGGCAGCCCTTCCAGGGTCTTCATTATGTGGGATTTCAGGGTCACTGTCCTGAAGTCATTCAGGTCACTGAGGTGTGGCTTCTTAGGATCCAGGATGATGCGTGATGTCTTCCAGAGTGCAGGGACCCTTGAAGACATGTTGAAGTGACTCCCCCAGTTCGACAGCACAGCACAGCCCTTGAGCATTCTCGGGCACACCTTGTTCAACAAATTTGAGGCTGACTTCTGAACAGCCATGAACCTACATCAGCAGGGAATCACAGTACTAGTTCTTGGCTGCATGCTTAGCCTGTTCAACCAGGCGGCCCAAGGTGTAGGAGAATATACTAGGAACAGAACGGAAAGCTAAACCTAATGAAACAGGGAAAAGAACAGCATGACCAGCGACACCTGCTGGCCAAAAAGGGAGACAAAGACAGGAACAGGACAAGGAGGACCGATCCTGGCACACAGAGTAGTCATTCTCTTGAGTCGCGTAGATTGTGCATAGAGCTATTCTGCATGAAGTCGCTTTCAAATATTAATATTTTGACAATTGTTTTACTGCAAATGCATATATATACCAAACTAATCCCATTAATCAATATACCAAGAAGACGAACACAATCCAACTTTATTTTAACCAGAGTCTGTCATGACCTGTTCGTACGAGCCTCGTGTGTGCCACGCCCCCTCATTAACCACGTGTTTTACCCCTGTTTTCTGTCAGTTTGAATAGTCCTGTGTGTTTAGTTGGTGTTCAAGTCTGTTTCCCCAGTCCGGTCATTGACGTTGTTCTCCTGTGTTGTTCTCTGTCTGTAATAAACCCCGTTTTCTGGACTTCCTTGTGCCCAATCCTGCTTCCCCGCTCACTGCTTGCTCGCCCTGCACATGGACACAACAAAATGACTGGACTCCGCAAGAAGACGCTTCACCTTATAGAAGCTAAATATAGCGAGGCGGTGTACTGGTTTCAACAGCCAGAGGTCCAGGAAGACCCCACAGCTCGCGCCCTGGCGGTCGATACTGGGGATATCCTGTGGGGGATTCCCCGACTAAGGACGCCTTCCTCACCGAATAGGGTCGTTTGAATCTGCAGCAGCTCAGGAACAGGGTAGCGGAGGCAATGATGCACCGAGTCGCCCTGGACAGTGGAATACCCGAGGGTCCTCTGCTGGAGTGACCAGAGTTGCTCACCCTCCCTTGCCTTGGCTGGGGCTCGGGGGGGGGTCCATTGGCCTGCGGGTCCTTTGGCTCCTGTTCGGTGGTTGCCTGCAGGTCCCCCTCCTCCGAGTCGTCGGTCGGCTGCACCTTCGCTGGCTGTGGCTCCACCTCCCTCCTCACCTGCGTCGGACTCCCCTCCAACTTTCTCCTCACTTCCCCTGGTGCCCCCTCTGACTTCCTCCTCAACTCCACTGCCTGTCTCTTAGCCTGTCTCCTTGCCCCCTTCATGGTCCCCTCCTGCCTCCCTGTCACCTGTGGCCCTTCCAGCTGCCGCCCATTGCCCGCTGTGGCTCCCTCGGGCTCCTCATTATCCCCCGACCTTTCCCATTTGGCCTCCCTGTTTTGTCCCTCCTGTGTTTGCTCCACAACCCTCTTCCCATCCTGTCTCAGCTCCTCATCCTCCTGTGGTTCCTCTGTTCACTTCCGGTCCTTTTGTCCCTCCCGTTGATGTTTCCCCTGTGTCTCCCGTCCTAGTCTGCCTGTCAGCGTTTCCCGTCTTGTGTCAGGTGTTGTCTTGGTTGCTTTCTCTGTGCCTGATCTGCGTGTCTGTCCTGTTCCCAGTGTCTTGTTGATGGTTTTTGCTTTTGTTTTCCAGGTCCTGTGTTCCCGGTCCTGTCTAGTCCGTAGCCTCCTCTGAGGCGCGCACTCCGGGCGACTTTTTGTTCTGTCATGACCTGCTCATAAGAGCCTCGTGTGTGCCACGCCCCCTCATTAACCACGTGTTTAACCCCGATTGTAACCAGCTGTTTTCTGTCAGTTTGAATAGTTCTGTGTATTTAGTCCGCGTTCAAGTCTGTTTCCCCAGTCTGGTCATTGACGTTGTTCTACCGTGTTGTTCTCTGTCCGTAATAAACCCCGTTTTCTGGACTTCTGTGTGCCCGATCACTGCTCGCTTGCCCTGCGCACGGTCACAGCAGAGTCAGTGAGCAGTTTTACCACATATATTTATTAATAAATGAGAAGGAAGTTCGGGTGTAAGAAAGTTTTCTGCAGCTACTGTATACGCGATTACAGTAACATAAAAAACGATGGTCCCGTCGCTCGCTATTGTACTGATTCTTATAAGGCTGAAGTTATTGCATATAACTAGCCTGTTACCAGTGGCTCTGAGTCCACCAGGACATAGCCTGTTACCGTAATGGATAACGTGCCCTGCAGGGCTATTTTTTGTAGAAGGAGGAATCTGGAGGACTGGAAAGCAACCGAATCGTTTCATCACTTTTAAAATACGGTAGATTGTCAATAAAGGTGCACATGTTGTGTATTAAATTAGTACAAAACTGGTTATAAGAAATCTTATCAGTGAAGGCACTTCATCATTGCAAAAATATTCCAGGACATTGCTGGTGATTTTACAAGTAAAAACGAAAATAATAATAATAATAATAATAATAATAATAATAATAATAATAATAATAATAATAATAATAATAATAATGAAAAGAATGTAAGTACTAAAAGAGATAAAACAAGTTGTTAAAATTAAAATAACAAAGATCAACGACGGTTAGTTTTACACAAGGTCTAAAAGTGAAAAGGCATTTCCCCAGCAGGGATCACAGTGGACTTCTGTATATTCCTTATGTTTGTACAGGCTATACGTGAATCTGTCACAGCTTCCGCCGAGGGCACCGGCCACTCAATAGGCGGCTGCATACTGTCGTTTCGTCACTTATGCAGAGACAGAGCCTGTTATTACACACTTCACACCGACGGACTGGTGTCAGACCGTACAGTGCCGGCGCAGATACCCGCACATGTTAGATATTTACAGTGTCAAACCGTACAGTGCCGCGCAGATACCCGCACATGTTAGATATTTACAGTGTCAGAACGTACAGTGCCGGCGCAGATACCCTTACAAGTTAGATATTTACAGTGTCAGACCATACAGTGCCGGCGCAGATACCCTCACATGTTAGATATTTACAGCATGTCAGACGTTTGCAGCTCTGCTACCAAAACGACCTGGGCTGTGTCTGAATAATTTTCAGAATTGCGTCTCAAGGCTGATTCTTCAAGGCTGATGTGACTTTTTCCTGCCTTTGGAATGATGTGGACCTTTCATGACTGTGTTGGATTTGCTTTTATTTCTAGTTTCTGCGTCCAGTTTGGACTCTCCCTCGAAGGTAGGCAAGGCATTTTTTTATTAAACTGTGCCATTTCTGCATCACTAATGAGAAATCCATTGCTCTAAATCCGATTATTATGACATTGGTACTTATATAAGGTACATTTTAACAGCATTGCAATTAGAGATGTATTTTACACGCTCAGATCTAAACATGTTATACTGGTGAATTAACATAAATTACGCAAAAAAAAATGTATAGATTCGTGGGGAAACAGCTCGGCGGTAAATAGTAAGATTGACAGCGTAACATTTAAATAAGCCCTGACTCCGCATGAGTAACACAGCCCGGTAGGTTTCCCGTTTATTCCATTTTCTTTACAAAAGACCAACTTTGAAGGATGGCCAGTCGCGACCGGCATCCAAAGCAGCGGTCTGCAGAGTCTGCATGGGCGGTTATGTTCCGGCTCCGGACGGCGAACAGCGCAGCTTTCACGGCTCTCTTTCTTTATAAGCTTGGCATCTGCGTCTTTCACTTTTTTCGGTGAACTTGCTTTAATTTGCATTTGCAACACATCCGCGTAATAATGTTGACTTAATAGCTGAATAATTGTGGACGACTGTTTTTCTGATTAAATTGGCAAAATTATTAATTATTATTCATTAGTTCATCCATTTTATACGTATATATACATTATATATAATTAAATATAATTATTACAGCTTTATATCTCGGTGATATTAATGCTTTTAATGCGACATAGTGTTGCTTTATTAACTCCTTCAGATTTTCTTTGGAAAACATCCTTACATGTCTGTTTATACCTTACAGGGAGGTTCACCGAATTACCCTCAAATGTAACAGCAAAAGAAGGGCAAAATATCGAGATGGCTTGCGCCTTCCAGAGCGGAACATCCTCCGTTTATCTGGAGATTCAGTGGTGGTTCATCAAAGCCCCCGAGGAGCAGAACGCCAGCGGCGCAGAGACCGGCTGGCAGGTAGCGTCTCCCGGCGGCCGCTGGCTGCGTGCGGCGCCGCTCCGCGCCGCTGTCTGTCCGCCCCATCCGCCGCACTCCAACTTTTCGGCTTCGTCATGCGATTCCGCACCTTCCTCTTTTAATTCTGACGCTGCACACGCTACGCAGACTTAGCACCCATTTACCCA
The DNA here is from genome assembly GCF_023856365.1 of Brienomyrus brachyistius. NCBI lineage: Eukaryota > Metazoa > Chordata > Actinopteri > Osteoglossiformes > Mormyridae > Brienomyrus > Brienomyrus brachyistius. Next base: position 2,028,181 of record NW_026042328.1, on the reverse strand, counting down.
CGCTAAAATGTAGACTTTTCGTATAATGAAACAATGTAAATAATGCTTTCTAATAAAATGTATATTTACACGTAGGCTACGGTGATTTAGCGGACGCTTCTGTTCTAACACAAGTCTAACACAAGCGCGGTGGGTAGTAGCCCAGCATACAACTGTCAAAAAACTGTCAAAAAACTGTCAAAAACTGCCAAAACTGTCATCGCTTTAAGGATACCAGCCCACTAAACTCAGCAACAGCAGTAAGCAGATCTACAGTACAGTATGAAAGGAGGGCAGCGTACGGCGATCGCACTGACGGCTGAGCTGCGAGTACTAAGATCGCCAAGTGCCCGTAAGATTTCAGTGAATTACCGATAAAACAGACCAGTGACAGCGGCCCCCAAACATCATGCGATAGCAGCTTACGGAAGCTGAATTTATTTGTAATAGGATGCTGCGCAATAATCCAGTCATCAAACTAATTTACGTAGTGTTGTAACGACAGTTGGTATTTGTTGGCATGTTATATAACTTCGTATATGGTTTGTTACATGCGATGCATTTATATTCCCATAACATAAACATATTTAGTCACCTTTTAAAATTTGCGTAAGAAATATTATGTTTATAAATCAACATAACAGATAGCAAATTGACTGAATGCATTTTAAATTTGTAATTATTTAAATAATATAATTTCCTTTTGATTTGATATGTTTAGCTGTTATAGCTGTACTGTAATTATAGCGTATATTTTCTCATCATTTGCCGTGACTTCTTACATTGTCTCTCCCGTGGTACAGCCGCGCCTCGTTTATATTTTATCGACGTTTCAACATTAAAATGTTAAAAGGCGTATAGAACTACGTCACTGGCCAGTATTTATGCAGACATGGGGACAACGAGAGAATGACAAAAGTCCTGGGCCCGAAAAGAATGGCAGCATGGCTCTGTAAGACTAGTCGCTGGACGCCTCTGCTGGCCGGGGTAGGAAGACCAGGAATCAAACAGAATACGACACCGTGAATAAAACACAAAATAAATTCATTTTAATGTATTATGTTGTCCTGCTGAGGCCGGCTTCAGATCATGCTGCTTTTGTGGTCTGTGAAGGTATTGACTGCACAATTGTTTCATTGTTCTTCGTTTTTATGTCATCCTAATTCTGGGATGCAGTTACACATTGCTAAGCATATTTAGCTGTTTCTGGTGCCGTTTACTCCGGCATTTTCCAGGATTTAAGATGCACAGGTACTGTAAATAGATTTTCTCCTTATTTTAACTGGAGAACATTATCATACTGGTTTCTCTGGTAACAGGGTTATCAGCTGGGTGAATGGTAGCTGAATCCGACTGTCGACCTTTGTATGACATCTGCAAATCTTTTCATGAACAATCAAAGCAATGGTGCTAAAAGGAGGCAGCCTCTGACGGAGGCTTCCGGATGTATAGGCAATGCTGTGTATTCTCTGCATGCGCTGGTAGGCATGTTCAGTTATAATGTGGCAGTATGCAGGATACAGGGAGCTCATCCGTGTGGATATACCACATCTGAGAAGGAACATACATATACTCAGTTTCACCCTCTAAAGCCATTTAATTGTATTCCATATTGGATACACTTTATGTTTTTTTTTTTTTTTTTAAGCGTTACATTTCAACGTTAAACAAAATGGGAAAAGGGAAAGATAAAAATAAAAGTTATTAAACATATTTCTCTTCAAGGTAAGACTAAATTAAACTCTGAGCTGAACATATTGTTGGAGTGCAGCAGATCTTCAAGACTGCATGCAGCAGTTTTGTATAGATTTGTTAATTTGCAGTATGCGCACGGTTTTGTAAGAGTTCCAGAATAAAAATGCTTCCTATATCATTCATTGCTGCACTGAGTCATTCATAGGATTCACATGCCCGCTGGTTTATTTCCACATGCCGGGAATTTACATCTTGCCAATGCATGAATGATTAGTATGCAAATTTCTGTGCATGTTCTGTTTGAATTTGACACATTTGTAAGCAGGTCATTGCTGTCAAAGGAAGCTCACCTGCACAATAAGCGAGAATGAGGAATGTGAAATACCTGCAAAGCATCGACAGGAGGCGATCAGATGCATGTGATCATAGAAAAGATGCGGCAGCACACTGTCGCAGAAGTGCTTCACTGAAGCCAGGCACTATAGCTACTTCATCTTAATCCTACTGAATGCTCCCTGAAATGTCTGTAGACAGCTGCTCCTAGAAGAAATGGAAATTTTCTATATAAACTCAATGCTCTGATGCAATCTGGCATTGCTAAACCATCCATTGTTATTTGGGTGCCTACTGAGTATTTTAAGCCTGGAAACAGAGGGGTAGGTGGTGTGGTGGGCCAGTGTGTGGCAGTGTGGCCATACACCTCCAGGCCTGCAGTGCACCATTGTGTGGCAGTGTGACCTCACACCGCCGGGGCTGTGGTGGCCGTCTGTGTGGCAGTGTGGCTTCACACCTCCAGGGCTGTGGTGGGCGTCTGTGTGGCAGTGTGACCTCACACCCCCAAGGCTGTGGTGGGCATCTGTGTGGCAGTGTGGCCTCACACCTCCAGGGCTGTGGTGGGTCAGTGTATGACAGTGTGACCTCACACCCCCAGGGCTGTGGTGGGCCAGTGTGTGGCAGTGTGACCTCACACCCCCAAGGCTGTGGTGGGCCAATGTGTGACAGTGTGACCTCATCCCTTCAGAGCAGTAGTAGGCAGCTTTGTGGCAGGGTGGCCTCACACCTCCAGGGCTGTGGTAGGCCAGTGTGTGGCAGTGTGGCCTCACACCTCCAGGGCTGTGGTGGGCCAGTGTGTGGCAGTGTGACCTCACACCCCCAGGGCTGTGGTGGGCCAGTGTGTGGCAGTGTGGCCTCACACCTCCAGGGCTGTGGTGGGCCAGTGTGTGGCAGTGTGGCCTTGGCCTCACACCTCCAGGGCTGTGGTGGGCGTCTGTGTGGCAGTGTGGCCTCACACCTCCAGGTATGCAGTGCACCATTGTGTGGCAGTGTGACCTCACACCCCCAGGGCTGTGGTGGGCCAGTGTGTGGCAGTGTGACCTCACACCCCCAGGGCTGTGGTGGGCCAGTGTGTGACAGTGTGACCTAACACCCCCAGGGCTGTGGTGGGCCAGTGTGTGGCAGTGTGACCTCACACCCCCAGGGCTGTGGTGGGCCAGTGTGTGACAGTGTGACCTAACACCCCCAGGGCTGTGGTGGGCCAGTGTGTGGCAGTGTGACCTCACACCCCCAGGGCTGTGGTGGGCCAGTGTGTGACAGTGTGACCTAACACCCCCAGGGCTGTGGTGGGCCAGTGTGTGGCAGTGTGACCTCACACCCCCAAGGCTGTGGTGGGGCAATGTGTGACAGTGTGACCTCATCCCTTCAGAGCTGTAGTAGGCAGCTTTGTGGCAGGGTGGCCTCACACCTCCAGGGCTGTGGTGGGCCAGTGTCTGGCAGTGTGGTCTCACAGCTACAGTGCTGTAGTGGGCGTCTGTGTGGCCTCACACCTCCAGGCCTGCAGTGCACCATTGTGTGGCAGTGTGACCTCACACTCCCAGGGCTGTGGTGGGCCAGTGTCTGACGGTATGGCATGCATGCCCTGCAACACAGTAGCACCCTGCCTGTAACAGCATTAATGTACCCCCAATGGTACCGAAATATCCCTGAGTCTATTTATATACTTTAACTGGCATATTTACCTACAGCTGGAGTAAAGTTGACAGGCTGTTGAGGGTACAGCCCCAGTGAAAAGTACCAGTGCCCTCAAATATATAAATTTCTACTTTTTCTGTCAGTATGGATGGGAGCTTCCTTGGATAAACTGCAGGCTGCAACCTTTCATTGGATCAGCAGTTGTGGAAGATTGATAGACAGGTGTGTCAGAGAGGCATGGATACCCTGCAGATTCAGGGGGCTAGTACTTTATTGGGGCCCCTGAATATGAATAATTATATGGGTCCAGCTATCCTGAGCCTCAGATCTGTATGGAGCAGAGACATCCACATCTGAAAAAATATAGAGGAGTGCCGGCACATGAAACCCGTGACTAGATTAAATGCAGACAGTCTCCTTGATGTGTGTGACAACATCGACTTGGGCTGTTAAAGAGCCTTCTGTCCTCCCACTGGATTAGTCTTTGAGTGCTGTTTAGTGGAGCTGATGTGTCTCTGGAAGCTGCCTCCTTCCTGCGATGGTATGTTGCCCTCTTCCTTCCTTCCTGCGTTTGGTGATGCTCCTTTCAGGCCGCCCTCTTCCTTCCTTCCTGCGTTTGGTGATGCTCCTTTCAGGCCGCCCTCTTCCTTCCTTCCTGCGTTTGGTGATGCTGCTTTCAGGCTGCCCTCTTCCTTCCTTCCTGTATTTGGTGATGCTGCTTTCAGGCCGCCCTCTTCCTTCCTTCCTTCCTGTATTTGGTGATGCTGCTTTCAGCCTGCCCTCTTCCTTCCTTCCTGCATTTGGTGATGCTGCTTTCAGGCTGCCCTCTTCCTTCCTTCCTTCCTTCCTGTATTTGGTGATGCTGCTTTCAGCCTGCCCTCTTCCTTCCTTCCTGTATTTGGTGATTCTGCTTTCAGCCTGCCCTCTTCCTTCCTTCCTTCCTGTATTTGGTGATGTTGCTTTCAGGCCGCCCTCTTCCTTCCTTCCTGTATTTGGTGATGCTGCTTTCAGGCTGCCCTCTTCCTTCCTTCCTGTATTTGGTGATGCTGCTTTCAGGCCGCCCTCTTCCTTCCTTCCTGTATTTGGTGATGTTGCTTTCAGGCTGCCCTCTTCCTTCCTTCCTGTATTTGGTGATGCTGCTTTCAGGCCGCCCTCTTCCTTCCTTCCTTCCTGTATTTGGTGATGCTGCTTTCAGCCTGCCCTGTTCCTTCCTTCCTGTATTTGGTGATGTTGCTTTCAGGACGCCCTCTTCCTTCCTTCCTGTATTTGGTGATGCTGCTTTCAGGCTGCCCTCTTCCTTCCTTCCTGTATTTGGTGATGTTGCTTTCAGGCCGCCCTCTTCCTTCCTTCCTGTATTTGGTGATGCTGCTTTCAGGCTGCCTTCTTCCTTCCTTCCTGTATTTGGTGATGTTGCTTTCAGGCTGTGCTCTTCCTTCCTTCCTGTATTTGGTGATGTTGCTTTCAGGCTGCCCTCTTCCTTCCTTCCTGTATTTGGTGATGTTGCTTTCAGGCTGTGCTCTTCCTTCCTTCCTGTATTTGGTGATGTTACTTTCAGGCTGCCCTCTTCCTTCCTTCCTGTATTTGGTGATGCTGCTTTCAGGCTGCCCTCTTCCTTCCTTCCTGTATTTGGTGATGCTGCTTTCAGGCTGCCCTCTTCCTTCCTTCCTGTATTTGGTGATGCTGCTTTCAGGCTGTCTTCTTCCTTCCTTCCTGTATTTGGTGATGTTACTTTCAGGCTGTCTTCTTCCTTCCTTCCTGTATTTGGTGATGCTGCTTTCAGGCTGCCCTCTTCCTTCCTTCCTGTATTTGGTGATGCTGCTTTCAGGCTGTCTTCTTCCTTCCTTCCTGTATTTGGTGATGTTACTTTCAGGCTGTCTTCTTCCTTCCTTCCTGTATTTGGTGATGCTGCTTTCAGGCTGTGCTGTTCCTTTGCATCCAGGCAAACCCTCATTTGCAGTCTCTCCTGCACGTGGCTGGGGTACGGGAATTGGATGTATAGATGGATGTTTACTCTTACTGTATACATGTGCACATGTACATTAAAAGGCTAAAAGGAGTAGATCTGATATGAACAGACTGCAAAACAATAAGAGCACCCTAGGGTGTATACAGTGGTAATACGGTACCCTTGTATATTACATTTTAGGGGCAGGAACTGATATTTTCTGTGAGCAGGTACTTCAGTATCTGTCGATCTGTTTGCTGTGAAATCTTTCTTACTGTACATCACAACCTTTCACGACATAATTATTGCATGTGTGCCCATTGTGATGTCGCAATGCACATTGCACGCCCCCCCCCCCCCCCAATATCAAACTCCTGCCGATGAAGTTAAAGGGGAGGGGGCCTAGGTGCTGTTAAAGGGGGTTTCAGACTGATCAAGTGCACAAAAATATACGCACATCCATGGTGTCAATGTCAAATGAAAAATGTAGACATTTTCTTTGCAGATTTTTACATTTTCTCATAGTGCTGTTATTGTTTGATATGTAAAGTGAACAAAGTCTTTCATGTCATGTATCTGTTAGCTTGCTGAAATGTTCAGTGAGAAAATCGTCCGCCTTGTTTACTCTGAGGCCAATGGGAATAACGCAGCATGCCAGGGTGATGTCAGAAATGTATATGATTCGATAAGTCGAAGTGAACTGTGTGCTTTGTTAATTTTTATAGGCTGATCCATAAAAGCATGACTCCTGAAGGGGGAATAGAACATAGACGAGCAGGGACTGTTTAATATTTAGTTTCCCTTGTCGTACCGCAGGACTGGTCAGTCCTATAGGCGGCATAGGCGTTGGCCTAGGGCACCATACAGGCTAGGAGCGGCACGGTCATACAATAATACTCATGTCCCTTTAATTACCAAGCAGCTAGCATTAATGCATAAGTATGTATATGTGGGTATGTAAATGTGTATGTGTGTCAAGGTGCATGTTGTATGTCTCCCAAACTTGGTCTTAGGTGCTTCCAAACAAACAGATAGATGCTCGCATAACAAACAGTAGATGCTGTTTGGGAATCCATTCACAATCAAGACACTCGCAAGATCTGGGAAGTCGAGGTTGTCATTGGACTAAGAGCCTTTGTTGAGTGTCCTCAGCGCAGATCCTACAGTAGCTGTCCACCTGTTTGCTGTCTCTCAAACGGAGATGCCTGCCCTTAAGCATGAGTGGCGCAGAGCGCTTACGGACCTCTGACTGCATTCATTTCTGTGATTCCATCAGGACCTGCAGGCTACTAACGGCCCAGAATGCCGGAGCTGGGCTGAGATGCTGCTCTGCGCGCCTTTGTTAGTGTAGCCAAGCAGCTGAATGGCATATATTCAGTTTTCTCGGGTGGAATCTTCTGGATACAGATTACCTGAATGTTTGGGCCACAGGGGCAGGAGCTGTTCTGAGCTAAGAACTCTCCTTAGATGAAAAGTAGCAGGGGTGTCGGATGTGCACGGCTGAATCTCCCTTAAAGCACGCTGCCACACCCCAGCCCCGTTACTGCTAACGCGATCGACACACTGGGCCATCGGTACCCTGCCATCGCGGCTTTTATGTTGACCTCGTGTTTTTCCGATCGCTCCCGCATCAGGCAGGCGCTCCGTCTCTGGAACTGTCCTGACTTCCTGTTCATCTTGCCTGACTGTCAAATTGATTTTTCCACGTCGCATCTCTGCAATGTCAGAAATGCTGCTGTGGGGGCCGTCTGTGGGTAAGGAGGGCGGCTTGGGCTCTAGCATAGATTTATTTGAACTTTTACCATTTTCTCTCCACAGCTGAATACTGCTGCCATATTTTTCTGTTCGGCCTCCAGGAGACTCCAGTCATAGATATATGCATTTCTTACAAATAAGCCGTGAAGATGCAGAGTTGAAGTGAGTGTTCTGCTGGGATACGGTTTAAGAGGCTCTGGCTGAATGCTGGCGGAGGTGCGGTGGCTCGGGACGTTCATTCCAAAGACCTGACTTAGGCTGAATGATTTTTGGCTGAAGATTCTTATGGTAGGAGAAGCAAAGCAGAGACTGATTATTAAGCTATATTGTTGCTCCTGAATTTTTCAAACACTTCGAAGCTAAAAAAAAATTGTTTCACATACGAATACATTCCGCCCTGATTAATGAGACAGTTACTGGGGATTAATTTCTCATGAACGAGAGTATAAGTAAAAAACAAAATTAGCTTCAACATCTATACACAAATAAATATGTACCATATTATGAAGAGGAAAAACAATCAAGCTTAATGGTCTTAAAACACAATAATTTTTATAATAACTGTGAATAATTGTTGTCTTGGCATAACAATCATTAGGGAAAATATGAAGTTTATATACAGGACTATGATCTAGGATTAATAACAGCAGGAATAAACAAACATCCATTAGTGCCTGTCTTCCTGTGGTCCTATTCCTGCTGCTGGAGACTGACCTTGGATAAATCCTGGTGCCTGTGGTCCCTGCATGTGATCCATGGAACAGATGTGTTCCCTGTCGGGATTGCAGTGCACATGCCTGTCACACTAATGGCTGGCTGGCTTCCATCAAGGCCATTCAGGGGAGATGCAGGCCTGTCACTGCGAAGGATTGTGTTTTCCTCGTCTGAAATGACCAGTGCGGCATAAAATGACAATATCACCTCTTAAAAGATGTAATAGGAAATAGCACAATGTTTAAAAATCATAATGAAAAGCCATTTAGTGCTATAAGAAAGACAAAAATGAGGAACTGTATGGTTGGACTGGTGTAGCATTTTATCCTAAGCAGGGTCATGGGGGGGACACATAGTCCACGTGGCTGGGAGGGGGGACACTGTATCAATCCGTATCCGGAAAGGGCGGGCTTTGATGTCGGATGTGGGCCTTCTTTGGAAGGAGTTAATTAGTTTTGTGGATATTTCCATATGGAAAAGTCTTATGACATAATTTATTAAAGTATTATGTTTGATTTAAAATGCATATAATTACATTATTGGCCACTGGTAAGACTGTGTTTATATTTGATTAATTTTGTTTGGTGTAAATTACAGGACTGACTGTATTGGGAAAAAACTGTATATATATATATATATATACATACATACATACATACAACCAGGACACGCTGGAGAGACTATGTCTCTCGGCTGGCCTGGGAACGCCTCGGGGTCCCCCCAGAGGAGCTAGACGAAGTGGCCGGGGAGAGGGAAGTCTGGGTCTCCCTGCTGAGGCTGCTGCCCCCGCGACCCGACTCCGGATCAAGCGGGAGATAATGGATGGATGGATGGATGGATATATATATATATATATATATATATATATATATATATATATATATATATACCGAGATATAATGTCTGAATGGTATAAAGTAGAGCTGTCAATATCAAACATATCAGTAATCAAATAATCTATAGATTAATCTGATGATCGGACAATATGTTCACAAAAAATAATAATTATTATATGCTTAATGATATTATTTTCTTAATATGTGTGTGTGTGTGTATGTGTGTGTGTGTGTGTGTGTGTGTGTGTGTGTGTATGTGTGTGTGTGTGTGTGTGTCTGTGTGTGTGTGTGTGTCTGTGTGTGTGTATGTGTGTGTGTCTGTGTGTGTGTGTGTGTGTGTGTGTGTGTGTGTGTGTGCGTGTGTGTGTCTGTGTGTGTGTGTGTGTGTTAGTTCACTTTATTAAAGTAGGTCCAAAACAAGGATAATTAATGATAGTTACAGTGGCTGTGCAGCTGCTGTGCAGGTGACATAAATAGCGCATTACAAACACGCAGATGCTGTGCAGGTGACATAAATAGCGCATTACAAACACGCAGCTGCTGTGCAGGTGACACAAATAGCGCATTACAAACACGCAGCTGCTGTGCAGGTGACACAAATAGCGCATTACAAACACGCAGCTGCTGTGCAAGTGACACAAATAGCGCATTATAAAAACACAGCTGCTGTGCAGGTGACACAAATAGCGCATTACAAACACGCAGCTGCTGTGCAGGTGACACAAATAGCGCATTACAAACACGCAGCTTCTGTGCAGGTGACACAAATAGCACATTACAAACACGCAGCTGCTGTGCAAGTAACACAAATAGCGCATTATAAAAACACAGCTGCTATGCAGGTGACACAAATAGCGCATTACAAACACGCAGCTGCTGTGCAGGTGACACAAATAGCGCATTACAAACACGCAGCTGCTGTGCAGGTAACTAGGTGTAGGTGTGGCTGGGCTGAGCTTCCAGTGAAGCTCAGGTAGAAGTGTAAGCTGTTTAAAAGCACGAGCTACACTGCAGCTTCCAGAAAAACTGTGGCAAACTGTAACACTGAAAGAGGCATGTAATTGCTGAACAGGGTCAATGATCAGTGTCCACAGTCATAATTTAAAATGGAACATTCATTCTGTTCTCATTAAGACCAGCACAAAGGCTAATGGACTTTCTCAATTAAATACTCAGGATGGCATTGTATGAATTTTGGTGATAAGAGACTGGTTTTAGATTCCAATCAGGTTTTTAATGTTATGATTATGCCATCAAATACTTTCTTGTCTGATCATTTTAATTTATTCTGTACTATTTGATTAGTGGACTTTTAGTATATTAATTATTTAATGCCCACTCAATCACATGCAGCTGTTTGTTTATAGGTAAACGTTGTGTTTATGTCAAGATATTACATCATGTTCAGTTATCACTTAGCTAAAAGTATGAAACTTACTTACAAGCCATCAGCTGGTATTACTGGCACTTCTGCTGGTGACATTTATTCTGACATTGTAACAGCTGCAGGCTAACTGAAATTTTCTAAAAGCTGTACATGAATTTCTTTTCACTGCATTTTCATCGCAGAAATATGAGGGAACTTCTGTGAGCGCCGGCCAGAATTGTGATGTTTCCTTTCGGCAACATCTTGCTCCCTCTCATCTTGCCTTGTTTGTGATGTAATGCACTGAGGTAATAGTGCTGTGATCATCACAGTACACTGGGCTGCGCCGACATAGGTGGCATAATTATGGGATGGCAGGGTGCCATTTAGACAAGGGGGGACCACTGCAGCTCTGCATGACCTGAATAGCATGAGATTAACACCCGGAACAGCAGTGAGATGAGCTACCATCCCACTAAGTGCTTTAATAACGAGCTCCAGTTGAGCAGGAACCAGAGTATCTAATATGTTTCAGGTTCGTCTGTGTCCCTGATTTAAAAAAAATTAAAAAGCCAGTCTGGATGGTCCCAAAATATGGAGAAAATTAAATCATTTGCATGCCTCATCGAGGCACTTTGCATCTGATCGTGGCTGTTGTGTGTGGTTCACGCTCTAGTAGTCGTTATTCTCACTTATCCCGTTGTCTCAGTAGTGGATTAGTATCTACAATGAACTGATCTGAGACCAGACTATGTGAGTATGATCTGCCCCATTTGCAGTCTATGCACTTCTCTTCCACTGCTCTGCATGCCGTGGGGAAGGTGACATTCCTTTGTGTATAAATCCAGACTCCAGCCCCGACAGCAGCTGTGTTGCACTTGTCTCTTTACTTACTGCCATCACCATTTGCAGACATTTTGAAGGCAGGCTTCCTTCTGCTATAGCGTACCTTATTTCCCGAAGACTCAAACTGAAGAGTAATACATTTAATGTTTTTCATGTTAATCTTTAACATTAATGTTAATGTGGTATTCAACAAGCATATATTACACTATGAATTCCTGCTCAGTCTGTGCAGTGCTTCCCAGACAGTTCACATTTTTGCTCCCTGCTAGCTCCCTGCCAGACAGTTCACATTTTTGCTCCCTCCTAGCTCCCTTCCAGACAGTTCACATTTTTGCTCCCTCCTAGCTTCTAGTTCAAAAATGTGTTTTGTCTACAGGTCCATGAGGACTGGAGTGGGAAGCACTGGTCGAGTACATTGTAAGATTTTTGGTACAACGGCCAAATCTTGAAGCAAAACGGTAACATGGCTTTTTATTCTCAGTATATCATTGGTATACTACTCTCTAAAAATTAAATTTGACCATATAAGACAAGGCAGTTCAGATGAGAGGCAAGAAGACGACAGCCCAGTGGAACCTCGTCTGATCAGCACTGTGCCTATGAACCAAGTTGATCCCCGAATAGTCGCCCAGTCAGGGAACACTCCTTAGAGGCTGTATGGCAGCTGCTGTTTTTAGAACTGCGTGATTCTTTCTCCGTTCTTTGCAGTTCCCGAGCATTCAGCCCTGTAACTGTACCCCAGCCCCGCCCCAACGTCTTTGTGATCCTCTCAGTTCCACTGTCACAGACTTGGGCACTACCAGTGATTTCAGCCCTGTAACTGTACTCCAGCCCCAACGTCTTTGTGATCCTCTCAGTTCCATTATCACAGGCACTACCAGTGATTTCAGCCCTGTAACTGTACTCCAGCCCTGCCCCAACGTCTTTGTGATCCTCTCAGTTCCACTGTCACAGACTTGGGCACTACCAGTGATTTCAGCCCTGTAACTGTACTCCAGCCCCAACGTCTTTGTGATCCTCTCAGTTCCATTATCACAGGCACTACCAGTGATTTCAGCCCTGTAACTGTACCCCAGCCCCGCCCCAATGTCTTTGTGATCCTCTCAGTTCCATTATCACAGACTTGGGCACTACCAGTGATTTCAGCCCTGTAACTGTACTCCAGCCCCAACGTCTTTGTGATCCTCTCAGTTCCATTATCACAGACTTGGGCACTACCAGTGATTTCAGCCCTGTAACTGTACTCCAGCCCCAACGTCTTTGTGATCCTCTCAGTTCCATTATCACAGACTTGGGCACTACCAGTGATTTCAGCCCTGTAACTGTACTCCAGCCCCGCCCCAACGTCTTTGTGATCCTCTCAGTTCCATTATCACAGACTTGGGCACTACCAGTGATTTCAGCCCTGTAACTGTACTCCAGCCCCAACGTCTTTGTGATCATCTCAGTTCCATTATCACAGGCACTACCAGTGATTTCAGCCCTGTAACTGTACTCCAGCCCCAACGTCTTTGTGATCCTCTCAGTTCCATTATCACAGGCACTACCAGTGATTTCAGCCCTGTAACTGTACCCCAGCCCCGCCCCAATGTCTTTGTGATCCTCTCAGTTCCATTATCACAGACTTTACCAGTGATTTCTAAATGCCAGGGTAAAGGCTCCTCTTGAATCTCTTTAGGATTTTACCCTGAACTCCAACCACTGTAATGTGACTGTTATCCTTCCACTTCAACTGTGACTGGCTGCAGATGCTGAAAGCATGCGAGATACGCATCATATCACAGGGCAAGCTCCTCTCGGGGCCTGGAATGTGGGGGCCAGCAGGCTACATTACCGCGGTCCAGGCCGCAGGGCAGATAAGCACACGTGTGTCTGCTTATTCAGCTGTGAAAATCAGCCAGTCCCAGCCAACTAGTGGTAACAGGCTACTTTGCTGTGCCATCTACAGCCATGTCCCCAAGCATCGATGGATATCAACAAGCTTTACGCTCCGCAACTTTCTTTGATGATAAAGCCGAAATTATAGGAGAATGACTTAAAGATGAGAAGAGCGTGATAGTATATTAGGCTGCCCTGTGACCTTACAAGTACAAGCAAATGCATGTAGATTTTGCATGTTAATGTGTGTGTTTGTGTGTGTTTATGTGTCCCCTGCCCTGTGCCTTGTGATGGACTGGCATCCCGTCCAGGGTGTCCCCTGCCCTGGGCCCTGTGTTGTCTATGCTGGATGCAGGCACAATGCTTCCCTGTACTGGATAATCGGAATGTACCTGAATTTTGTCAAAATGGAATTTGGTTGTTCACTATGAATATTTTACCATTCATTTTTTCATATAGGCTATTCGTCAATTGGAAAATCCATTGGAAGGAGTTTCGGTGATGATTTTGATGGCGTGCAACTTGTAGTTTGGCTTGAGTGCCCCAGATTGCTTTTCTGCTTTGGTCTCTTTTGTTCACGATATCTATTTGTTGGAACAATCAGACAGGCAGGACACTTAAATCAAGTTCTTATAAGATAATGTGTTTTGGTGAATCCTGCACTGTGCGTGCTCTACCCAAAGCTCACAGAGTTTGCTCACACAATAGCAGCGCAATGCACAACCACCGCTTACTTACTTGGAAATGATATTCATTATTTTGACATGTTTGCGATGGCGTAGTGCCAAACTGCACCTGTCATTCGATACGCTCCCAATAAATCGATAACAGAGAATGTGCTTCTTCCATTATCATTCAAATCATTTCGTAACTTGCTCCAAAAGATCCAGCTGAATTGAAATTGAGTGCACCTGCTGCCCTGTAAGTGACTGAATATTTGGATCGTCAGCTTTCGGGGGGGCAACCCCCTACCAGGTAAGCAGTTATGAAGGATGAACAGATACATTAGCATGATGCTTGTGGGGGGTGAGGAAGGTCAGACGACCAGCTCACTCCCCCAGTATGAAACACACCTCCATTAGAGTACTGGACCCCTACCTGTGACCTAGACCCTCCCCCACACTATGCCTGGCTGCAGCCCCTCCCAGTCCAAGTGACTTCCTTTTGTATTCATTCCTCTGTACTCTTTTGTTAATCCTAAATCCCCCTTCATCCCTCCCATCTCTACATAGTCTTGTTGACCCTGTTCCTTACCCCCCCCCTCCCATAATGTCATCTGTATGCTTCTTGTGGGGATAGTGCTGTTTGTGCGTAGCAGATGTGGTGGGATGATTTCAGTTAGCGCCTCTCCAGAGAAGGAGCTTATGGCGACAGTGACGTCTGTGTGGATTTAGTGTCTCTCGGGAAAGTGCTTCAGGCTGATTACCTCCCACGTCTGGTAGGAGTCCCTGACAGAGTACTCCCCGCTTAATTTCAGCGGTATCATTTATTCTGTCCAACTTCAGTTTTTGGGGGAGAAATAGGAAACAGAGTTTGAATGAAATTGGCTCTTCTTTTCTCATAGCTGTATTGTAGAAAAACACTGTATAATATAATTTAAATCTCATGGCTTCAAGAGTCAATTTGTCCTGGACAGTTAGCTAAGTATTAGAAAGTGTTCAGTCTGATTTGCCTCTCACCACTGCGTATCCACGGCGACAGGGGCTGGCCGACACTCGCTGTTTGACAGACGGAAAATTGTACTGCTGATGGCTGGGGTTGCTGAGCTTCTCTAGACAAAGTCAATTTGGCTGGTATAAATGAATAAATTATAGCGGTTTGAGACCAATGACATGTTCAGGCATTAAGCCGCATACTGCACCCCGCGTGAGGGAGCTTATTACAAAGGCCTGCTGGATATTCTACTTCTGACATATCAGCCTTCAGTGAACATTGGCTGGGCTCATGAATATTTCTAACACAGTATTAATATGAAAATTATCATCCCTTACAATGTAATAAGTGTCTCCCTGTGTTATATTAATTTCAACCAATCATTAAATTTCCCACTGTCCTGGAATAAATCATAATCCCAGACAGCTTAAAAACATACCTGCACATTTCAATATGTATAACGGTCCTTGTTTAATTTATTGATTTATTGTCAATAATAAAAAAAGTTATATATATATATATATATATATATATATATATATATATATATATAATTTAATATATTAAGGTGTAAATAGAAATTATGCAACAGAACCACAGAAGACACAAATGACGATGGCATAATAAACATCCTATAGCTGAATATGGGAGCCGCTTTCCTTATATGCAGAGGCTCCTTCCCCACGAAGGCGAGTTTTCCCCGTTAACAGCAGAGATTTTGAGGCGTTTCCGCTGCCCGTCGCAGGTCGTCGTTATTAGCTGTTTTCCCCGTTAACAGCAGAGATTTTGAGGCATTTTCTCTGCCTGTCACAGGTCGTCGTTATTGGTTGTTGTCCCCGTTAACAGCAGAGATTTTGAGGCGTTTCCGCTGCCTGTTGCAGGTCGTCGTTATTGGTCGTTTTCCCCGTTAACAGCAGAGATTTTGAGGCGTTTCTGCTACCCGTTGCAGGTCGTCGTTATTGGCTGTTTTCTCCTGTAACAGTAGCACTTTTGAGGTGTTTCCTCTGCCTGTCACAGGTCGTCGTTATTGGCTGTTGTCCCCGTTAACAGCAGCGCTTTTGAGGCATTTCCTCTGCCCGTCACAGGTCGTCGTTATTGGCTGTTGTCCCCGTTAACAGCAGAGATTTTGAGGCGTTTCTGCTACCCGTTGCAAGTCGTCGTTATTGGCTGTTTTCCCCGTTAACAGCAGCGCTTTTGAGGCATTTCCTCTGCCCGTCACAGGTCATCGTTATTGGCTGTTGTCCCCGTTAACAGCAGAGATTTTGAGACGTTTCTGCTGCCCGTTGCAGGTCGTCATTATTGGCTGTTGTCCCCGTTAACAGCAGAGATTTTGAGGCGTTTCCGCTGCCTGTCGCAGGTCATCATTATTGGCTGTTTTCCCCATTAACAGCAGCGCTTTTGAGGTTGTTCCATTGCCCATCGCCGGTTGTCGTTATTGGCTGCCTGCATGTCTTCTTTTCCTTCTGCAAAGGGGGTGCCACTATTTTCGGGTCCAATCAGAGCATATTATACTGGGCCTGCAACCCAGATCTATCCAACTCTGTTTTTAATTTTTAGAGCCCCCGTCACTCAGTGGCCCTTGGAATTACCCTGACAGCCCCCCGCCCTTCAAGGCGCCCCTGTTTTGGAATATCAGATACTGCTTTCTCTGCTACCCATTTCCTGCAAGATACTTATATGGCTTGATGGTATTAGAACCAATACCCAGGATGCAAAGGAAATCTGTTCTTTAAGTCTGTCTTTAAGTCGAATTTGTGGGTAAGTTTGAACAGCAGTATTACTGTATGGAGTGTCCACTGCCTGCACTGTCTTCCTTCTCTGCTTAGTAACAGCGCTCACCTTCAGCATTTGTTTCTTAAAGTTTTATTCAATTTTTTGGCTTTTCTTGTGAATCTTGCCCATGCTGCTTTGCATGGATACGTGAGAGGCCTTTACTCCAGTAAATTGACCCTTATTTGTAATGTGGACTCAGTGTGAACTGGGAACGTTGCAGTTTAAAACACATCAGAGCTCCCAGTAGCTAACTACCCAACTCGCCATTAATCCCAGTTAGCTCCCCTAAACTACTGTCGTAGAATACATGATTCCTGATAGGATGCATATTTTTCTTATAGGACTGGCTGGGAGTTCTGTTTGATACAAAGGCTAAGCTGAATTAGACCCACAGCTATTAATATTACTAATGAAAATAAATCTAATCAATGAAGATAATGAGATATATAATTTCATCAGCAGTATTAAATGACGTGGCTCCTCAGCGGGATTACCCGGCGTGTGAATATGGTGATCACATGACGTGACTCCTCAGCGGGATTACCCGCCTTGTGAATACGGAGATCACATGACGTGGCTCCTCAGCGGGATTACCCGCCGTGTGAATACGGAGATCACATGATGTGGCTGCTCAGTGGGATTACCCGCCGTGTGAATACGGCAATCACATGACGTGGCTGCTCAGCGGGATTACTCGCCGTGTGAATACGGCGATCACATGACGTGGCTGCTCAGCGGGATTACCCGCCGTGTGAATACGGCGATCACATGACGTGGCTCCTCAGCGGGATTGTACTGTTTGCTCTGTGAATGTGTGTGTGTGCGTGTGTGTGTGTGTTTGTATCTGCGCATGTTTTTTGGATTTTGTCATCATTAATGATCAATGGTTTTGCAGCAATCATAATATTTGCTGGTATGAATATTAATGAACATTTTCTCTGCTCTCTCTAAAATTTGCCATTTAAGTACATTAATGTGCATAATTCTGTTTGTATGTGATTTTTTATAGACTGATTTTTTACCAGCGAGTGATCCAGATGATGAAGGCACGAAAATAAGCGTAAGCATCAAGAGAAACATTAACTCTCTCTGCAAGTTGAACAAAGTGTTAACAGGATCTAATAAGTGGAACATGTAGAATATGAGAGCTTATTTCACAGAGAATGACCTGAGGCTGTGCATTTTGTTCTGACTACACTAGCTGCACAGCAATATAAAACCATTATTTTTATTAACAATGTTGCATCTTAATTGAAAGATTAATATATTCAGATTGAAGTCATGTCATTCATTGATTGTTTCCAGGAAGCCAGAATTAGCTGAATTAATTGATAAGATTCTCTAGAGGAAAAGCTCAAACTGCCCAGGGAGTCTCCACTAACTTCTGCAAGAATGTCCTCCACCAGACGACTGGGCATCTGAAATTTCTGGATGCCAGCAGTGGTGGCAGAACTGGGATATCCATGTGATGTGATTTTTGGCATGGGACAGGACGCAGATTGCCAGGAATGTGATTTTTGGCATGGGACAGGACGCAGATTGCCAGGAATGTGATTTTTGGCATGGGACAGGACGCAGATTGCCAGGGATGTGATTTTTGGCATGGGACAGGACGCAGATTGCCAGGGATGTGATTTTTGGCATGGGACAGGACGCAGATTGCCAGGGATGTGATTTTTGGCATGGGACAAGATGCAGATTGCCAGGGATGTGATTTTTAGTATGAGACAGGGCACAGATTTCCAGGGATGTAATTTTCAGTATGAGACAGGACACAGATTGGCAGTGATGTGATTTTTAGTATGAGACAGGGCGCAGATTGCCAGGGATGTGATTTTTAGTATGAGACAGGACGCAGATTGGCAGGGATGTGATTTTTAGTATGAGACAGGATGCAGATTGGCAGGGATGTGATTTTTAGTATGAGACAGGACGCAGATTGGCAGTGATGTGATTTTTAGTATGAGACAGGGCGCAGATTGGCAGGGATGTGATTTTTAGTATGAGACAGGATGCAGATTGGCAGGGATGTGATTTTCAGTATGAGACAGGACGCAGATTGGCAGGGATGTGATTTTTAGTATGAGACAGGACGCATATCGGCAGGGATGTGATTTTCAGTATGAGACAGGACGCAGATTGGCAGGGATGTGATTTTTAGTATGAGACAGGGCGCAGATTGGCAGGGATGTGATTTTTAGTATGAGACAGGATGCAGATTGGCAGGGATGTGATTTTCAGTATGAAACAGGATGCAGATTGGCAGGGATGTGATTTTCAGTATGAGACAGGGCGCAGATTGTCAGGGATGTGATTTTCAGTATGAGACAGGACGCAGATTGGCAGTGATGTGATTTTTAGTATGCGACAGGGTGCAGATTGTCAGGGATGTGATTTTCAGTATGAGACAGGATGCAGATTGGCAGCGATGTGATTTTTAGTATGAGACAGGACGCCTATTGCCAGGGATGTGATTTTCAGTATGAGACAGGATGCAGATTGGCAGGGATGTGATTTTCAGTATGAGACAGGATGCAGATTGGCAGGGATGTGATTTTCAGTATGAGACAGGACGCAGATTGGCAGCGATGTGATTTTTAGTATGAGACAGGACGCATATTGCCAGGGATGTGATTTTCAGTATGAGACAGGACGCAGATTGGCAGCGATGTGATTTTTAGTATGAGACAGGGCGCAGATTGCCAGGGGTGTGATTTGCCCGCTGCTTCTTGGCAGACAAGGAGGCCTCCATCTCAGCTATAGAATTAGATACCTGCTAATGACAAAGTGTGAAACCTCAGCCTTGTAGCGTTGAACGGCCTTGTTTGCCTGCCTGCAGACGGTGAAGGTCCAGGGGAACGACATCTCCCACAAACTGCACATATCCAAAGTGGGCAAGAGCGACGAGGGCTTGTATGAGTGCAGAGTGACGGACGCCAACTACGTCGAGCTGCTGGAGTACAAGGTGCAGGCCTACCTGCAGGTGAACGGCAGCACGCGCCCGCAGAGCCAGGCCACCAAGAAGACGTCGCCTCTGCACCTGACAGACAAAAAGCCGCGGAGAAGCGGCGCGGGGGGCAGGACAGGAGAGCCCTCAGCATCAGCACACCCCTTCCACCTCCAGGTCTCAGGTGAAAGCACAGCCGCATAGCCCCAGTGCAGGTAGGACCACCTCTGACAGCCTCAATGCATGTGAAATTCAAAGTGATTCCCAATGCAATATGGGTGGCTCTGTCACCAGACAGTTGTTGGTTCAAATCCCACGGTTGGCAGATTGAGTTCCGTTAACCTAACGCTACTCTCTTACTCTACTCTCTCAAATGTATGTCACTTTGGGGAAATGTACCTGCTAAATAAATGTGAAAATAATAGACATAAGCAAATTACAGAGTATTTCAAAATGGAGGATTTGACCCAGTTGTGTGTCATAAATGTTTCTTTACATTTGATTTTCGAACATGTCTGTTACTTCTGTTCACTTCTATTGATGAAGAGCGCAGCCATCTTGAATTCTAAGGTTGACGCTACAGAGGGTCCGGCTTTCAGAGTCTGACTCAGGCGCGGAGTTTCTGATTTCTGATTAGGAACGTGAAGAATATGACTTCCCAGTCTGAACAGAAGACCTTAAGTGGAGCTCTTGCAAGGCGTGGAAAGTGAACTGGCAGGTCATTCAGTAGCAAATAGCACCATGCTTTTACTTTATTGGACTAACAGCAAAGATTTTTCCCAACATACTTCCATGCTATTTTTCTCACTTGGACAAAAGCATTTGCCAAATATATATCTGTAAATGTGACTGTCCTACAAGCTGAACAAAGCAGGATTGGTTTGGCTGCATCTCACAAATAAGCTACTGCATACTGGGACAATTTGTTTAAAGAGCAGGACACACATTTAACACTCAGAAGACCTCCATTTTCCAATGTCAGCTGGGGAAATGTAGTAATTATTACAAAATGGGGTGGGGGGGGGGGGGGGGGGGGGTTAAGAGAGAGTACCGGATAATAACATTACAGAAATCCACATATTCAGCTTTTAATTAATACCACACTGCTATGGACTTCAACTCTGAAAGCTTTTCTTAAGGTTTTCCAGCATCCGTTATGCAATGTATCAGTTTAACATGACATGAAATGGGTAGCAGTTACTCTCTCTTTTAATATGACAAGCAAAGTAACAGAATTGTTTGAAATGTAATGCGTCACTTAAAGATGCAGGACTCTCTGAAAACAGCAACCTACACTATATGGACAAAAGTATTGGGATGTACCTCTCAATCACTCAATTCAGGTGTTTCATTCAGACCCATTGCTATAGGTGAATACAATCAGACACCCAGCTATGCAGTCAGGTTAACGAAAGAGTGTATAAGAATTGGTCATTCTGAAGAGCTCAGTGAATTCAAGCATAGTACTGTCATAGGATGCTACCTTTGCAATAAGTCAGTTTGTGAAATATATCCTCCACGGTTACCTGTAAGTTGTATTATTGCAGTAGAAGCATTTAGGAACAACAGAAACTCATAAAGTCAAGGAGGGCTGAGGCACATAGTGTGTGAAAGTCGCCAACTCTCTGTTGTCTCGGTAACTGCAGAGTCACAAACTTCCTCTGACATGAATCCCAGCACAAAATACTGTGGAGGAGCTTCAGATAATGGGCTTCCATGGCTGAGTAACTGCATGCGAGCCTCACAACATTAAGCATAATGGCAAGTGTCGGATGCAGTGGTGTAAAGCACACCACCACTGGACTCTGGAGCAATGGAAACGTGTTCTGTGGAGTGACGAATCACGCTTCTCTGTCTGGCAGTCTGATGGACGAGTCTGGGTTTGCTGGACGCCAGGAGAACGTTACCTGCCTGACAGCACTGTGCCAACTGTAAGGTTTGGTGGAGGAAGGATAATGGTGTAGGGTTGTTTTTCAGGGGTTGGGCTTGGCCCCTTAGGTCCAGTGAAAGGAATTCTTAATATTTCAGCATACAAGACATTTTGGACAATTCTATGCTTCCAACTTTGTGGGAACAGTTTGGCGAAGGAAGGCCCTTTTTTGTTCAAGCATGACTGTGCCCCAGTGCTCAAAGCAAGGTCCATAAAGACATGGTTAGTTGGGTTTGATGTGGAAGAATTGACTCTCCTGCACTGAGCCCTGATCTCAAACCCATTGAAAACCTTTGGGGTGAACTAGAACAAAGGTTGTGAGCCAGGCCTTTATGTCCAACATGAGTGCCTGATCTGCCAAATGCTCTTCTGGATGAATGGGCAAAAATTCCCACAGACACCCTTCAAATTCTTGTGGAAAGAAGAGTGGCAACTGCAAAGGGAGACGAGCCTCCATATTAATGCCTGTGGATTTAGAATAGGATGTTATAGAAGTTCCTGTGGGTGTAATGGCCAGGTGTGCCAATACTTTTGTCAATATAGTGTTTATGTAAAATTGTATATAACAAAAAAATGAGGTGAATAACCTTATACTTATAACATTGCATTTAAAACGTATTGAGAGAGAGTACTCCATGCAGTGTAACATAAAGGCTTTTGTGCTTCTTTAACCCTCCTCCCCCATCGTAGTAATTCTCTGGGGCTGCCAAAACTCGGGGGGGGGGGGGGGGGGGGGCTCCAGCACAAACGCATAGGTTGAGTGGATGTAAACACCGTCTCTATTCTTATCTTTTGAAAAAATGTCGATGTGTTCATTAGAGGTACATATGTAATATCGTTATGCAATATAGCTCAGCAATATAGCTCAGTAGGGAACAGCGAGTAAGTGCAGCATTGAAGCAGAAGTAAAATACATTATAAGATTCGGCATAGTTAAGTCATATTTATGTAAGTGCACTTAAGAAATTTACATTTAAATGGTGAATAGACTGCGAGCTGACCAACGGCAATGCCATTTAACTGAACAGCGATTAAAATGTCCATTTTAAATCTGCTTGTCAGGGATGATACCGTGTGCCGCGTTACTTTGGCAAAGGCCGCCCCCCCAGTCTCAGTGTGCCGCGTTACTTTGGCAAAGGCCGCCCCCCCAGTGTCAGTGTGCCGCGTTACTTTGGCAAAGGCCGCCCCCCCCAGTGTCAGTGTGCCGCGTTACTTTGGCAAAGGCCGCCCCCCCAATCTCAGTGTGCCGCGTTACTTTGGCAAAGGCCGCCCCCCCCAGTCTCAGTGTGCCGTGTTACTTTGGCAAAGGCTGCCCCCCCCCAGTCTCAGTGTGCCGTGTTACTTTGGCAAAGGGTCGCCCCCCCAATGTCAGTGTGCCGCGTTACTTTGGCAAAGGCCGCCCCCCCCAGTCTCAGTGTGCCGTGTTACTTTGGCAAAGGCCGCCCCCCCAGTGTCAGTGTGCTGCGTTACTTTGGCAAAGGCCGCCCCCCCCAGTGTCAGTGTGCCGTGTTACTTTGGCAAAGGCCGCCCCCCCCAGTGTCAGTGTGCTGCGTTACTTTGGCAAAGGGCCGCCCCCCCAGTGTCAGTGTGCTGTGTTACTTTGGCAAAGGCCGCCCCCCCCCCAGTGTCAGTGTGCTGTGTTACTATGGCAAAGGCGGCCCCCCCCCAGTCTCAGTGTGCCGTGTTACTTTGGCAAAGGTCGCCCCCCAATGTCAGTGTGCCGCGTTACTTTGGCAAAGGCCGCCCCCCCCAGTCTCAGTGTGCCGTGTTACTTTGGCAAAGGCCGCCCCCCCAGTGTCACTGTGCCGCGTTACTTTGGCAAAGGCCGCCCCCCCCCAGTGTCAGTGTGCCGCGTTACTTTGGCAAAGGCCCGCCCCCCCAATCTCAGTGTGCCGCGTTACTTTGGCAAAGGCCGCCCCCCCCCAGTCTCAGTGTGCCGTGTTACTTTGGCAAAGGCTGCCCCCCCCAGTCTCAGTGTGCCGTGTTACTTTGGCAAAGGTCGCCCCCCCCCAATGTCAGTGTGCCGCGTTACTTTGGCAAAGGCCGCCCCCCCCAGTCTCAGTGTGCCGTGTTACTTTGGCAAAGGCCGCCCCCCCAGTGTCAGTGTGCTGCGTTACTTTGGCAAAGGCCGCCCCCCCAGTGTCAGTGTGCCGTGTTACTTTGGCAAAGGCCGCCCCCCCCAGTGTCAGTGTGCTGCGTTACTTTGGCAAAGGCCGCCCCCCCCAGTGTCAGTGTGCTGTGTTACTTTGGCAAAGGCCGCCCCCCCCCCAGTGTCAGTGTGCTGTGTTACTTTGGCAAGAGGCGGCCCCCCCCCAGTCTCAGTGTGCCGTGTTACTTTGGCAAAGGTCGCCCCCCACCAATGTCAGTGTGCCGCGTTACTTTGGCAAAGGCCGCCCCCCCCCAGTCTCAGTGTGCCGGTGTTACTTTGGCAAAGGCCGCCCCCCCCAGTGTCAGTGTGCTGCGTTACTTTGGCAAAGGCCGCCCCCCCAGTGTCAGTGTGCTGTGTTACTTTGGCAAAGGCCGCCCCCCCCAGTCGCAGTGTGCTGTGTTACTTTGGCAAAGGCCGCCCCCCCCCCAGTGTCAGTGTGCTGTGTTACTTTGGCAAAGGCCGCCCCCCCCCAGTCGCAGTGTGCTGTGTTACTTTGGCAAAGGCCGCCCCCCCAGTCGCAGTGTGCTGTGTTACTTTGGCAAAGGCCGCCCCCCCCAGTCGCAGTGTGCTGTGTTACTTTGGCAAAGGCCACCCCCCCAGTCTCAGTGTGCCGCGTTACTTTGGCAAAGGCCGCCCCCCCCCAGCCAGTGTCAGTGTGCCGCGTTACTTTGGCAAAGACCGCCCCCCCCCCAGTGTCAGTGTGCCGCGTTACTTTGGCAAAGGCCGCCCCCCCAGTGCCAGTGTGCCGCGTTACTTTGGCAAAGGCCGCCCCCCCCAGTGTCAGTGTGCTGTGTTACTTTGGCAAAGGCCGCCCCCCCCCCCAGTGTCAGTGTGCCGCGTTACTTTGGCAAAGGCCCGCCCCCCCCCCCAGTGCCAGTGTGCCACGTTACTTTGGCAAAGGCCGCCGCCCCAGTGTCAGTGTGCTGTGTTACTTTGGCAAAGGCCCGCCCCCCCCAGTGTCAGTGTGCCGCGTTACTTTGGCAAAGGCCGCCCCCCCCCCCAGTGTCAGTGTGCCACGTTACTTTGGCAAAGGCCGCTCCCCCAGTGTCAGTGTGCCGCGTTACTTTGGCAGAGGCCGTTCCCCCAGTGTTGGTGTGTCGCGTACCGCGTTACTTTGACAAAGGCTGCCCCCCCAGGGTCAGTGTGTCACGTGCCGCGTTACTTTGGCAGAGGCCGCCCCCCCCCCAGTGTCAGTGTGCCGCGTTACTTTGGCAAAGGCCGCCCCCCCCCCCCCAGTGTCAGTGTGCCGCGTTACTTTGGCAAAGGCCGCCCCCCCAGTCGCAGTGTGCTGTGTTACTTTGGCAAAGGCCGCCCCCCCCCAGTGTCAGTGTGCTGTGTTACTTTGGCAAAGGCCGCCCCCCCCAGTCGCAGTGTGCTGTGTTACTTTGGCAAAGGCCGCCCCCCCCCAGTCGCAGTGTGCTGTGTTACTTTGGCAAAGGCCACCCCCCCAGTCTCAGTGTGCCGCGTTACTTTGGCAAAGGCCGCCCCCCCCCAGTGTCAGTGTGCCGCGTTACTTTGGCAAAGGACCGCCCCCCCCCCCCCAGTGTCAGTGTGCCGCGTTACTTTGGCAAAGTCCGCCCCCCCAGTGCCAGTGTGCCGCGTTACTTTGGCAAAGGCCGCCCCCCCCAGTGTCAGTGTGCTGTGTTACTTTGGCAAAGGCCGCCCCCCCCCCCAGTGTCAGTGTGCCGCGTTACTTTGGCAAAGGCCGCCCCCCCCCCCAGGTGCCAGTGTGCCACGTTACTTTGGCAAAGGCCGCCGCCCCAGTGTCAGTGTGCTGTGTTACTTTGGCAAAGGCCGCCCCCCCCCAGTGTCAGTGTGCCGCGTTACTTTGGCAAAGGCCCGCCCCCCCCCCAGTGTCAGTGTGCCACGTTACTTTGGCAAAGGCCGCTCCCCCAGTGTCAGTGTGCCGCGTTACTTTGACAGAGGCCGTTCCCCCCAGTGTTGGTGTGTCGCGTACCGCGTTACTTTGACAAAGGCTGCCCCCCCAGGGTCAGTGTGTCGCGTGCCGCGTTACTTTGGCAGAGGCCGCCCCCCCCCAGTGTCAGTGTGCCGCGTTACTTTGGCAAAGGCCGCCCCCCCCCCAGTGTCAGTGTGCCGCGTTACTTTGGCAGAGGCCGTTCCCCCAGTGTTGGTGTGTCGCGTACCGCGTTACTTTGACAAAGGCTGCCCCCCCCCAGTGTCAGTGTGCTGTGTTACTATGGCAAAGGCGGCCCCCCCCCAGTCTCAGTGTGCCGTGTTACTTTGGCAAAGGTCGCCCCCCCAATGTCAGTGTGCCGCGTTACTTTGGCAAAGGCCGCCCCCCCCCAGTCTCAGTGTGCCGTGTTACTTTGGCAAAGGCCGCCCCCCCAGTGTCACTGTGCCGCGTTACTTTGGCAAAGGCCGCCCCCCCCCAGTGTCAGTGTGCCGCGTTACTTTGGCAAAGGCCGCCCCCCCAATCTCAGTGTGCCGCGTTACTTTGGCAAAGGCCGCCCCCCCCAGTCTCAGTGTGCCGTGTTACTTTGGCAAAGGCTGCCCCCCCCCAGTCTCAGTGTGCCGTGTTACTTTGGCAAAGGTCGCCCCCCCAATGTCAGTGTGCCGCGTTACTTTGGCAAAGGCCGCCCCCCCCAGTCTCAGTGTGCCGTGTTACTTTGGCAAAGGCCGCCCCCCCAGTGTCAGTGTGCTGCGTTACTTTGGCAAAGGCCGCCCCCCCAGTGTCAGTGTGCCGTGTTACTTTGGCAAAGGCCGCCCCCCCAGTGTCAGTGTGCTGCGTTACTTTGGCAAAGGCCGCCCCCCCAGTGTCAGTGTGCTGTGTTACTTTGGCAAAGGCCGCCCCCCCCCAGTGTCAGTGTGCTGTGTTACTTTGGCAAAGGCGGCCCCCCCCAGTCTCAGTGTGCCGTGTTACTTTGGCAAAGGTCGCCCCCCCCAATGTCAGTGTGCCGCGTTACTTTGGCAAAGGCCGCCCCCCCCAGTCTCAGTGTGCCGTGTTACTTTGGCAAAGGCCGCCCCCCCAGTGTCAGTGTGCTGCGTTACTTTGGCAAAGGCCGCCCCCCCAGTGTCAGTGTGCTGTGTTACTTTGGCAAAGGCCGCCCCCCCCAGTCGCAGTGTGCTGTGTTACTTTGGCAAAGGCCGCCCCCCCCAGTGTCAGTGTGCTGTGTTACTTTGGCAAAGGCCGCCCCCCCAGTCGCAGTGTGCTGTGTTACTTTGGCAAAGGCCGCCCCCCCAGTCGCAGTGTGCTGTGTTACTTTGGCAAAGGCCGCCCCCCCAGTCGCAGTGTGCTGTGTTCCTTTGGCAAAGGCCACCCCCCCAGTCTCAGTGTGCCGCGTTACTTTGGCAAAGGCCGCCCCCCCCCCAGTGTCAGTGTGCCGCGTTACTTTGGCAAAGACCGCCCCCCCCCCAGTGTCAGTGTGCCGCGTTACTTTGGCAAAGGCCGCCCCCCCAGTGCCAGTGTGCCGCGTTACTTTGGCAAAGGCCGCCCCCCCAGTGTCAGTGTGCTGTGTTACTTTGGCAAAGGCCGCCCCCCCCCCAGTGTCAGTGTGCCGCGTTACTTTGGCAAAGGCCGCCCCCCCCCCAGTGCCAGTGTGCCACGTTACTTTGGCAAAGGCCGCCGCCCCAGTGTCAGTGTGCTGTGTTACTTTGGCAAAGGCCGCCCCCCCCAGTGTCAGTGTGCCGCGTTACTTTGGCAAAGGCCGCCCCCCCCCCAGTGTCAGTGTGCCACGTTACTTTGGCAAAGGCCGCTCCCCCAGTGTCAGTGTGCCGCGTTACTTTGGCAGAGGCCGTTCCCCCAGTGTTGGTGTGTCGCGTACCGCGTTACTTTGACAAAGGCCGCCCCCCCAGGGTCAGTGTGTCACGTGCCGCGTTACTTTGGCAGAGGCCGCCCCCCCCCCAGTGTCAGTGTGCCGCGTTACTTTGGCAAAGGCCGCCCCCCCCCCCCCAGTGTCAGTGTGCCGCGTTACTTTGGCAAAGGCCGCCCCCCCAGTCGCAGTGTGCTGTGTTACTTTGGCAAAGGCCGCCCCCCCCCAGTGTCAGTGTGCTGTGTTACTTTGGCAAAGGCCGCCCCCCCAGTCGCAGTGTGCTGTGTTACTTTGGCAAAGGCCGCCCCCCCAGTCGCAGTGTGCTGTGTTACTTTGGCAAAGGCCACCCCCCCCAGTCTCAGTGTGCCGCGTTACTTTGGCAAAGGCCGCCCCCCCCCCAGTGTCAGTGTGCCGCGTTACTTTGGCAAAGACCTCCCCCCCCCCAGTGTCAGTGTGCCGCGTTACTTTGGCAAAGTCCGCCCCCCCAGTGCCAGTGTGCCGCGTTACTTTGGCAAAGGCCGCCCCCCCAGTGTCAGTGTGCTGTGTTACTTTGGCAAAGGCCGCCCCCCCCCCCAGTGTCAGTGTGCCGCGTTACTTTGGCAAAGGCCGCCCCCCCCCCAGTGCCAGTGTGCCACGTTACTTTGGCAAAGGCCGCCGCCCCAGTGTCAGTGTGCTGTGTTACTTTGGCAAAGGCCGCCCCCCCCAGTGTCAGTGTGCCGCGTTACTTTGGCAAAGGCCGCCCCCCCCCCAGTGTCAGTGTGCCACGTTACTTTGGCAAAGGCCGCTCCCCCAGTGTCAGTGTGCCGCGTTACTTTGACAGAGGCCGTTCCCCCAGTGTTGGTGTGTCGCGTACCGCGTTACTTTGACAAAGGCTGCCCCCCCAGGGTCAGTGTGTCGCGTGCCGCGTTACTTTGGCAGAGGCCGCCCCCCCCCCAGTGTCAGTGTGCCGCGTTACTTTGGCAAAGGCCGCCCCCCCCCAGTGTCAGTGTGCCGCGTTACTTTGGCAAAGGCCGCCCCCCCAGTGCCAGTGTGCCGCGTTACTTTGGCAAAGGCCGCCCCCCCCCAGTCTCAGTGTGCCGTGTTACTTTGGCAAAGGCCGCCCCCCCAGTCGCAGTGTGCTGTGTTACTTTGGCAAAGGCCGCCCCCCCCCAGTGTCAGTGTGCCGTGTTACTTTGGGAAAGGCCGCCCCCCCAGTCGCAGTGTGCTGTGTTACTTTGGCAAAGGCCGCCCCCCCCAGTCTCAGTGTGCCGCGTTACTTTGGCGAAGGCCGCCCCCCCCAGTGTCAGTGTGCCGCGTTACTTTGGCAGAGGCCGCCCCCCCCAGTGTCAGTGTGCTGCATTACTTTGGCAAAGACCGCCCCCCCAGTGCCAGTGTGCCGCGTTACTTTGGCAAAGGCCGCCCCCCCAGTGTCAGTGTGCTGTGTTACTTTGGCAAAGGCCGCCCCCCCAGTGTCAGTGTGCTGTGTTACTTTGGCAAAGGCCGCCCCCCCCCCAGTGTCAGTGTGCCGCGTTACTTTGGCAAAGGCCGCCCCCCCCCCAGTGCCAGTGTGCCGCGTTACTTTGGCAAAGGCCGCCCCCCCAGTGTCAGTGTGCTGTGTTACTTTGGCAAAGGCCGCCCCCGCCAGTGTCAGTGTGCCGCGTTACTTTGGCAAAGGCCGCCCCCCCCCCCAGTGTCAGTGTGCCGCGTTACTTTGGCAAAGGCCGCCCCCCCCCCAGTGCCAGTGTGCCGCGTTACTTTGGCAAAGGCCGCCCCCCCAGTGTCAGTGTGCTGTGTTACTTTGGCAAAGGCCGCCCCCCCCCAGTGTTAGTGTGCCGCGTTACTTTGGCAAAGGCCGCCCCCCCCCTAGTGCCAGTGTGCCACGTTACTTTGGCAAAGGCCGCCCCCCCCAGTGTCAGTGTGCCGCGTTACTTTGGCAAAGGCCGCCCCCCCCCCCAGTGTCAGTGTGCCGCGTTACTTTGGCAGAGGCCGTTCCCCCAGTGTTGGTGTGTCGCGTACCGCGTTACTTTGACAAAGGCTGCCCCCCCAGGGTCAGTGTGTCGCGTGCCGCGTTACTTTGGCAGAGGCCGCCCCCCCCCCAGTGTCAGTGTGCTGTGTTACTTTGGCAAAGGCCGCCCCCCCAGTCGCAGTGTGCTGTGTTACTTTGACAAAGGCCGCCCCCCCCAGGGTCAGTGTGTCGCGTGCCGCGTTACTTTGGCAGAGGCCGCCCCCCCCCAGTGTCAGTGTGCTGTGTTACTTTGGCAAAGGCCGCCCCCCCAGTCGCAGTGTGCTGTGTTACTTTGGCAAAGGCCGCCCCCCCCCCAGTGTCAGTGTGCCGCGTTACTTTGGCAAAGGCCGCCCCCCCAGTCGCAGTGTGCTGTGTTACTTTGGCAAAGGCCGCCCCCCCCCAGTGCCAGTGTGCCGCGTTACTTTGGCAAAGGCCGCCCCCCCAGTGTCAGTGTGCCGCGTTTCTTTGGCAAAGGCCGCCCCCCCCCCAGTGCCAGTGTGCCGCGTTACTTTGGCAAAGGGTGCCCCCCCAGGGTCAGTGTGTCGCGTGCCGCGTTACTTTTGCAGAGGCCGTCCCCCCAGTCTCAGTGTACCCGCGTTACTTTGGCAAAGGCCGCCCCCCCAGGGTCAGTGTGTCGCGTGCTGCGTTACTTTGGCAAAGGCCGCCCCCCCAGTGTCAGTGTGCCGCGTTACTTTGGCAAAGGCCGCCCCCCCAGTGTCAGTGTGCCGCGTTACTTTGGCAAAGGCCGCCCCCCCAGTGTCAGTGTGCCGCGTTACTTTGACAAAGGCCGCCCCCCCAGGGTCAGTGTGCCGCGTTACTTTGGCAAAGGCCGCCCCCCCAGTGTCAGTGTGCTGTGTTACTTTGGCAAAGGCCGCCCCCCCAGGGTCAGTGTGTCGCGTGCCGCGTTACTTTTGCAGAGGCCGTCCCCCCCAGTCTCAGTGTACCGCGTTACTTTGGCAAAGGCCGCCCCCCCCAGGGTCAGTGTGTCACGTGCCGCGTTACTTTGGCAAAGGCCGCCCCCCCAGTGTCAGTGTGCCGCGTTACTTTGGCAAAGGCCGCCCCCCCCAGTGTCAGTGTGCTGTGTTACTTTGGCAAAGGCTGCCCCCCCCAGTCGCAGTGTGCTGTGTTACTTTGTCAAAGGCCGCCCCCCCAGTGTCAGTGTGCCGCGTTACTTTGACAAAGGCCGCCCCCCCAGGGTCAGTGTGCCGCGTTACTTTGGCAAAGGCCGCCCCCCCCAGTGTCAGTGTGCTGTGTTACTTTGGCAAAGGCCGCCCCCCCAGTGTCAGTGTGCCACGTTACTTTGACAAAGGCCGCCCCCCCAGGGTCAGTGTGCCGCGTTACTTTGGCAAAGGCCGCCCCCCCCAGTGTCAGTGTGCTGTGTTACTTTGGCAAAGGCCGCCCCCCCCAGTGTCAGTGTGCCGCGTTACTTTGGCAGAGGCCGCCCCTCCGGTGCCCATGTGTCCCCTGGGGGGAAGTGCTCGCCGTCGGCCAAAGGGGCTCCTCTGCCATCCTTTCTCAGGCTGTGCATCTTCACGACCGGCTGCCATTCCCCAAAATCACCCCCTGCCTTCTTTTCCATTTAATTATGAGCGCGACACGCAAGGCTTCATTTGTTGTAATCAATTATTCTTGAACTTTTAGTTGTATTAGGGTCAAGCTCATTGCAATAATTATATGCTTGCTGAGGTAGAAGATGTAGTAAAATTAATGCAAAATAGATGAACTCTGCTACTCTAATAATAATTATTTTGGCATAAAGCAGACATTCAATGAGCAGCCCTGTATCGATTCAGCTACAGGGGGTTACTGGAAAAGCGCTTCTGTGCTCGTGGGGGACGGCCGAGTTCCATCCTTCAGCATACTGATAATCCTCAGTATCCACACGGATTAATTAGCTACATTTCATCAGTGCATGTATGTAAATGAGTATCTAAACTAGTGTGGAATTTAGTCACAGTCATAATTATTATATGAGATTTAAATGCTCTGATTTTGGCACTGCTCTCTAATAGGATTTTAGCTCCCGCAGTGATATCCTGTAACTTTGATAGTACCACAAAGTGTCTTGTATTTCTGAAGTTATGATATGTTTTCTCTTGTTGCTGCATTATTGGAATGTTTTCCATGATTGTGATACTATGACATATTTGCTGAGGTTAGGAAATACTTTCATCTTTCTCACATTGTGACATTTCCCATTATTACAGTATTGCTGTCATACTCGTTGACGCTTTCCACAGTTACAATGTTGCTGAAATATGATTAGTCTTTCTGGCATCACTGTTATGATATCACTGATTATATATATGACATTGTCACCTTTTTCCACTGATATGACAGTATTATCAGCCTTCTTTTATACCTGATGTCACATGATTTCCATTGTTATGACAGTAATAGAGTTTCTTATGCCTGACATTGTCACACACTTTCTATAATTATGACATCATTGTGACATGTCCTTGCTTACCATTGTTCTGACATATTTGCATTGCTTCATGTGTGATGCCACATTTTCCATTTACATTAACACTGCATTGTTTCTTGACTGTCTAAGTCATATCATCCCATTTGCCCTTTAAGTCTAATTCATTTGCAGAAATCCTTGTGATATTCTTATTTCTGCTGTGGTTGCCACATCCTTTTGCCAAGCCTTTACTCTTCCCGCGGTTCTCGCTTGCACTGCAGGCTGGCACCCTGCTCTGATTCATTACCACTGGCTCTGGAGTCTGCTTCGCTCCGGTTCGCTTCCAGAAAGTTCCCGAAGGCCACTGCTTCCCCGTTTTCTCTCCCAGACTACAAGCGAAACATTTGAGGCCCCGCCCTCCTCTCTTTGCCAGCCGGCTGTGCCCCGTGCGATGCCCTCTGGAGCACCCTGCCGCGTGACTTCGTTATGACACTGGGTCATTTGGAATGACGTCTCTGTCTGTCGGTCGCTCTGCATTCTGATTGTAGTGCCTGCCTGTCCATGTGCTATCAGTGTCTCTGCGGCAGAAATTGTGCTGAAATCACTCCAGTGGTGGATGTGTACAGTATAACCCTCTTCCTTCCTTAATCATAGCCAGCTGCCAAGCTGAGAATCATCCATTAATCAGATTTGGACTTAATCATTTTCAATAGGTGGGCTGCCGCCCCCATTTCTGCTCCGTCCATGTCTGCTCGCTTCTCGAAATTACATCCAGAAGAAGTTAGAGAATAATGTTTCATTGTTTTTCATAACAACGAACCAATAGGCTTTGTCACATATATTTATATTCAGTCAGGGTTGGGGTTATTTGAAGCGCATCTGGGAAATGGGAGACACATCATACTGGATTCCAGTACATCACTGGGCACATGCATAAATGACACACACTAAAAATTTCACCAAAAGCATATACAGTATATGTGCCAAAGTACACACACTACCCATGTGGGCAGTACATAGGCATTCACAGATGATGCAGAGTTTACAGTTGTTAAGAAGCCCTATTCAGCTTGTTTAGAATGTGACTGTTTGCTCTACACATGAGCAGAAAGGTTAACGATTTAACGAAAGGTTAAGCATGACATCACATCTTGTAATTTCCCTGATGTGCTTTTGGACTGAAAAGTGTGAATAAATGATTCAGTCCTGCGAGCCCATTTACTGGAAGGAAGCCTTAGCGATTCCGCTGCTGACTCTCAGAGAGGCTGCTCGGAAAGGCTTCAGAAAAGCTGACTCTCCGGAGAGGCAGTGACACCACTGCATGCTCACTGCATTGAGCGCATGATTAGGGTTAAGTTATTTACCTTAAGGAAATATTCCAAGCTTATTGTGCTGTGAGTGTTTAATGCTCTGTGACAATATCTTGCATTTCTGCCGCAGCCAGTCAGCAGTGTATTTCCTAAAATGCCGTGCAGAATTAACCATGGATCATGGCGACCTAAAGAAAACGCATGTCTTCTTCTGCAGGTTCGAGGACAGCTACAGGCCACGCACATGCCATCCTCTTCTTCGTCTGTGGCTTTGTGAAGGGCGCCTTGCTATAGCTGAAAGCGACTCTGCCCCAAAAATCCACTCTCTTTCTGTAAAGCTTTTTTCCAAGGACTGCACAGCACTCTTTGCCTCCTACTCTCCAGATGTTCAGATGTATTTGAAGCACCTGCACAAACAGCAAAGCGAACCAGAGGCAGAAGGACTTGGACTGACAGCGTAAAACCTCGAGGAAGGTGGGAGCTACAGGTGTTTCCCTTTGTGATGCACTTGTTCTCTTTGCTTTTTATCCCCAGATGTATCACTTTTTTCTGCGTGTATGTGTGTTAATATGTGAAGTTTTCCGGAAGTCCGTAATTGTGTAATAAGTAATTAACTGTTTGGTTTCACGGACATCAGGGACGATGTATTTCTCTCTCATTA
Source organism: Brienomyrus brachyistius (assembly GCF_023856365.1). Taxonomy (NCBI): domain Eukaryota; kingdom Metazoa; phylum Chordata; class Actinopteri; order Osteoglossiformes; family Mormyridae; genus Brienomyrus; species Brienomyrus brachyistius. Next base: position 1,994,615 of record NW_026042328.1, on the reverse strand, counting down.
GATGACCACTACAGGCAAAAACTCCATTATTGCTTTCACAAACGAGGACACTGTATGTACTGTAATTGAAAATGTTTGATTGCTAAATAAGTTCAGCTTTACTGTGGGGGACATTGATTCTACGTATCACCACCTTTTTTATTTGTTCGCGCAGAAACACTCTGTGTCTATTAATCGTTTCAACATGCTTGTTTTGGGCAATTTCTTGACAAAATAAATGTGGACTGTTTCTGTTTTAATAACATCCATCATTGTGATTTTTGCTACATCGCTTCTACTACACTCTGCAATCAAAAGTTGTCCTTGTAACTGCGTTGAATAGAACAATTTTATAACGTCTTCTTTTCGCGATTCAAATTTATATTAGATTACTAAGATGTCTTAGGTTTCTCAAGCCCTTTCAAGACAACCCTTACATTAATGGATTAAAATCTATAGCAGTATATTTTGGTAAATTATTACTTTATACTACATTAACTTCAAAGCAAATATATTTGTTCTGATCTCTTTTGGGATGTTTGATGCCAGCATTAATTAAGCCAAGAACCACCGTATTTGCTCAGGGAGTGTATCAGAATACTACTGGAGTAACACTCTAGGTTTACTCTTAGATTTAAAACCAGCATTATTTTCTTGCATATTGTGCTATTAGAGTAACATGCTCAGCTGACGTCAAACAAAGTAGATAACGGTGCAGAGTCTGACGTTACGGTAAGTCCTGTCTACAAGACCACTCTGAAACCCGAAGTTCTGTAAATCTTCACCTTAGACAGGGATTTACAAAGGCTCCATTTTTAGCTGCGTAAAACACCGTTTCCATATGAATGAAAGGCCAAAGGGCATAGAAAAAGGTACATTTTTAAACATACCTGTGTACATGTTGACAAGGCCCTAATCATAATAATAATGCAAGTAACTCCATATAGTATTGTACTGTACCATGAGCAGACGAAATGCTGACTACAAACAGTACTGTACTATACCATGAGCAGACGAAATGCTGACTACAAACAGTACTGTACTGTACCATGAGCAGACGAAATGCTGACTATAAACAGTACTGTATTGTATCATGAGCAGACGAAATGCTGACTACAAACAGTACTGTACTATACCATGAGCAGACGAAATGCTGACTACAAACAGTACTGTACTGTACCATGAGCAGACGAAATGCTGACTATAAACAGTACTCTATTGTATCATGAGCAGACGAAATGCTGACTACAAACAGTACTGTACTGTACCCTAAGCAGACGAAATGCTGACTATAAACAGTACTGTACTGTACCATGAGCAGACGAAATGCTGACTACAAACAGTACTGTACTGTACCCTGAGCAGACTAAATGCTGACTATAAATAGTACTGTACCCTGAGCAGACGAAATGCTGACTACAAACAGTACTATACTGTACCCTGAGCAGATGAAATGCTGACTACAAACAGTACTGTACTGTACCCTGAGCAGACGAAATGTCGGGCAATGTTTTCATGAACATCACAAAGTAGTGTGTACATTTGTTATCACAAAATGTTGTAATTAAGCCAAATTTTTAATAAAATAGCCTTCATAGCAGTCCGTTTCTAAGTACGAGTTGTCCGTAAGTCGGACGCTTTTAACCCCTGGACAGTCTGAGCTGCTCCAAATAAGGCTGGGTTTTCATAAATGTAATAGAAAATTTGAGGAAATGGGAGGAAAAAATTACAAACATTTTTTAAGATTATACATTGGCATATTAACAGTATTTCATGTTTGTTTACATCAGCTAACTATCTCTTTTATGTCACAAAAATACAATTCAAGTCAAAGCCAAGTAACAGACGTGCTTTTTATGCACCATCAAAGTCAACAGCCTAAACATATTTGCGCAAATAAATCACTTGGATACCTGGTTGAATCTGATCATATTGACAAATTTTTCTGGATTCTTATGAAGCTCGGTGTTCAATTCACTGTTGGTTTTAATAATCACTGCTAATGGCTCTAGTTGATTTTATTGACATCAGTTGAAATGACCTGAGATGTATTTGTTTTGGGGACGTCCTGTCAGACAAGGTCAATGAAAATGACAATGGGAGAAACCTACACCAGAATGACATTTTTACATCACA